>NC_092046.1:6989529-7250197 GCF_003086295.3 Arachis hypogaea | reverse complement strand
CTATTGTAATAGATTAACAAGATATCCATCCCTCAGGCTCACGAGAACGAACTGCTCTGATACCATTATGTACACCTAATATTCAAATCCTTGCTCGAGTCATAAGTTAATGATATTACGGTAGTACGACTCTCAGGTGGATTTTAATAATTAAAATATAGGTAATTTCGAAAGGAGTATTAATCGAGAAGCCTGAAAAGAGTAGAAATAAAATCGCGAAGACGTATCACTCACGTTTCGACAACAAAAGATAAACCGTGAAGCCGAAAACGATATACGGACAAGGCGTAGAGGAGATTAAGAGATAGATAACAGATAGATATATATAACATAAGTAAATAGCCACTAGTCGCGACCCGCGAAGTTTAGGCCGGCTAGGTACAGTATGAAAGTAGTTGACAACAGTATATCCTAATCTCTCCCGAAGGAAACATGAGAGCCTCTATAGGCAAATTCAAAGAGTTCAATACATAATATAATCTTTCCAAAACAAAGGTGGAGAGATTCTAAGCAAAACACAAGGTAGAGAAAATAAAGATCTTCGCCGTCTCTCAGACAACCCACAACTCACTTCTGAGCACCTGGGCCTGTATCTGAAAAATAAGAGATATATACAGAATGAGAACCCCGGCCCATGGGTTCCCAGTACGGTAAAAGTGCCAAATAAATACAATGCACTGCAGTAAAAACTCACTAAGCATCCTAAACTTCTTCACCAATTATTCATCCTAGGTTCTCGCTAAACCATGAATAGGCAACTGTCATAAGGGAGTGCTAAATCTAATTCATGTTTCACATGTTTTCCCAACTCGCTGACTCTTCCACGAATCAGACTCAGAATCATAAGCAAAACCATCACCAGTTGTTCTGCCTCAGCACTTCTATATCAATACATTATACCCTCGCCTGGAGCTAGTGAAACCACATCACTGCATCTACCCAGGAAGCTCCAATTATCTCATTCAATAATCATCATCATCATGCAATCGCATCATCAATTCATCTCCTCAAGAACAACCCTCAACACCCATCGACACCAGCATGAGGGGACTCTCAGTTGCACAAACACAAGCAATACAGGCAAGTAATACACAAATATGGTACAAGTAGAACAAGTAGCATATAGTCATGTAACATGGCATATATGATGTAGAAATCCAAAACAAAGAGGCAAACCCAAACAATTCAAACATATGCAAATGATGAATGCCTGCCCTATGGCCGATGATATCATCTGTCGGTTATATAGCCAACCCGACATGTCCTGGTAGCTAACCATTGGACAGAAACACCCATCGCGGAGCAAGTAGGTTTGAGCCACAATCCCATTGCTACTACCTGCTCAACCCAGAGCCAGTGGAATAACCACTACTGCGGCTACTACCCAGCGGGTGTTTAAAGCTCAACCTGGAGCGAGTGGATTCACCACTACTGCCGCTACTACCTAGGCGTCACAATCTCTGACCTGGAGCAAGTGGGACGAACCACAACCCTTGCTACTACCCAGGATCTCAAAACATACATTCGTTCAGTTTAGAAACAATCATCACTGTTATCAAATCTCAAACATGAACCTGGAGCAAGCGGGATGAACCACCACCCTTACTACTACCCAAGTATCACAAATACACATTTATTCAAAACTCCATAATTAAACTCATTTATCTTAAACATCATTTTCCGTCTCATACCCGGAGCAAGTGGACAACGCCACTGCCTACTACCCGGGGTCACGCATCATATTTCAGCATTTATAATTATTATCCATTTAACACATTCATTCATTAATCATATATGCATTTATACTCGGCCATAAACAGTAATGGCTTTGCCGTAACCCGGCAATAACTCAGCCATTCGGCTCATGGTTCAATCAAGAACCGGCCATTTATCAATAAATATAGCCCTTCGGCTCATGGCATACACGGTACTTCCACCGTCATCCTCCATATCTCATATAATCATCTTTGATCATCATTGATTGTAACCTTTCCCCTTGCTTCACTCGCAAGTTACCACATCCCCTAGCTCCTTTCTCATTGCTAGGCATATCATAATGATTTAATACATAAGGGGCGAGATCGGAGGCTAGGAAGTATGAGATTTGGCTTTAAAAACTCAAAAATCAACTTTGGCATGAAAACAGGGCCACGCGTACGCGCACTTCACGCGCACGCGTGGATGGCCACAAAACTCATCGACGCGCAAGCGTCATACGCGCGGACGCACGGGTTGAAAAATAGCCAACGACGCGCACGCGTCAGCCACGCGTACGCGTGGATACATTTGTGCCCCAGGCACAAAACTGGCACAACTCTCGGAAAAATGGCTGGGCATTTGGTGCAGCGCATCGACGCGCCCGCGCACACCACGCGCACGCGTGGATGGTGCTTTCTTGAAGAACGGCGCGTACGCGCCAAGTGCGCCTACGCGCGGAGGGTCGTTCTGCTAAAAATTTTCTAAGTTAAAAGCTCCAGAATTTACAAATTCAACCCCCAATCTTCTGACGGACATAACTCTCTCATTTTAAATCGTTTTTCACCCGTTCTTCGAACGGCATGGACATCCCGGATCCAATTTCATTTCTAAACAAATTTGGCACAAAACAGAGATTCGTAGTCCAAGTTATGTCCCATCAAAATATGCCCAAAAACCATATTTTCATACAAAATCACAAGGTGCCATTTTCAAAACAAGCCATTTTCAACTATTTTCAAAATCAACCAAAACATGCCAATTTCAACCCTTTTTTAAATCAATCAAAATGTACCAAAATCAATATCAAGCCATCCTCAACTCACACATTGACACTTTACCAAAATTCCCAAAAACCACATCCAACCATTTTAACACTTCTCAATCAAATGGCTAAAGGACAAACACAATATCATGTCATACATCCTTCCTCATCCCAATTTCCAATAATACCATTTCCAATCAACCATCATTATACATAATCAATATCATACTCACTATCACGTGATTTCACCCACAAATCAACCTTAATCATTCTTCAAGCATATATCACAACATACATATCTCTAATGCATCATCATACCATCAAGGCATCAATAATCATAATCACATATATCACCACATAATATATCTCAACCAAACCAAACATACCTCATCTATATAATTTCACCCAAAATTACCAAATTCCACACTTCAACTCCTCAAACCTTATTATTCAATAACCAACCTAATCATTCATATATTTATTATCTGAAATTCATCCAATCACTCGTGCCATCATACAATGCACACATCGACTTACCTTTCTTACCTCTTTCCAACCTCCAACCCAAAATTTACGGCCTCCGGCCCAATTTTCACAATTTAAATGCATAAACCACAAATAAATACTCATTACCCAGTACATCAAATTCTCAATACACCAAGCATACAAGGCCTCACAATTCTCAACCCAATCATTAATTCACATTACATACCAACTATGCATATTAGCACCAACCATTTACACAATCCAAACTTAATCCTAGGGGCATCTAGCCTAGGAATTCTCATCACAACACACGGTACTTAAATGAAACTTAAACCGTACCTCTTGTAGCCAAACCAATTGAGCCTCTTCTTTGGAAGTCTTCACCAACCTTAGCTCCAAGCCTCACCAAAGCTCCTCAAGCAATACCAATCTCCCAATTGTGCACCAACATCACCAAATACACTAACATAACCAATATCACATACATACATCAACCTAGGGCTCATAAAAATGCCAAATCACAAGGGTTTGAGCACTTCTTACCTCAGCCCATATGAAGTAGGGATAGAACCCACTTAGAATCCATGTTGGAGTATCCCTAAACACCCAAAATCACAAGATTTCAACACTAACTACCCAAAAACGTGTAATAGTGGGGAATTTCAAAAACTGGGCAGAGATTAATGGAATACTCACCACAAAACTTATATAGAATTGTAGAGGATGAAAAGAGCGACGCGTGGCCATAAACGGCTCGTCAATCGGAGCTCCGTAGCTCAAGTTATGGTGGTTTGAAGATCAAAGAGAGTTAGGTTTTCTCTCTTCTCTTCTCTCTTCTCAATTTCAGCGCCCCAACCCTTCTTTTTAGGGTAAAATGAGCTGAAATGCTCATAACTAATGTTTATATATGTTGGGTCTTGGGCCCACTTAGGCCCGGTTCACTTATTTTTGCCCGTTGGCCCAATTTTGGGCTAAAACCTTTAAGTTTAACGCTCTAAACCGCACTTTAGATATTTCTACCTTCCCTAATTATAATTCCTCATTTCCTAATCTTATTTACTCATAATCAATTTCCTCAGCTGTAGTACTAGACAGATCTCAGCCGGTACTGCCTGTCAAAATTCTACTGCGCGCTTTTACGCAGAAAACTATGTTTTCCGACTCGGAAAAATTCACTGAATCCAAATATCATATTTAAATGATCAAATTCCAATTGCCAAATCTTCCAACCATATTCGCTCTTATTTAACTTATTATTTAATTAATTTCGGTTAGACCGGGTATTACATTCTAACCCCCCTAACAGAAATTTTCGCCCTCGAAAATTCCATCCATCACTATCCTCTCTCTCTGCCAAGCCAATTACCACTAATCACAACTCAACTCCAAGCATAACCTCCAAACTTACTTTCTTATTCTCAAACCCTCGAATTTCTACATGACTTGCTGTTATAAAGTCTCTGACTCATCAATCAAAAACCCCTTTCATTTCTAGAAAGCAAATGAGTTTGAAATAACAATTTAACAAAAATCATAAGAATCCGCTTTCCTTTAATAATCTATAAAAGCATTCGAGACACATCTCTTTTGTTAAAGTTACTCATATAAAAAATCATCCTCAAACCATAACCAACGCTCTTTCAAATTTTTGGGGAATAATTTTCAACAGTACCTCTCCAAAAATTGGAGTTTACCACCCGTCACGGTTTCCCTCAAACCAATCTCAGTACCGCATCTGTATTTCAATTTAGTGGCTTTCACATTCGTCTTTCAAAACCAATCATTATAAATCTCAATCTAATTCCAAGATCACTATGACCAAACATCATGGTAATCATCTCTCAAACACGACAACTTGCACTCTCTCATCATCTAAATCCAATTATGCATCAATGATAATTTCCTCATCCGCTTTAGAACCATCAAAGCTCGCAGCCGCAATCAATTCCAACTATTTAGGGATCATTACTTGCAGTAATCCCACTTAACCCTTCTAGTATTCAAACTTAAGATATTATAGTAAACTTTCACAGCTCCTAGTTGTAGCTATTCTGTGTTACTGCTTCCGCAAGTTTCTGCTGCTTTATTCTGATCTCTCGTCTAGTACGAGCTCTATTACTTACTTCCTCAAGTACTCAACCACAACTTAGCATGACTAGCATTTCAAATCAACGTTTCCAAATCCCTCATTTAGGACCATTCCTTATCTATTTAAATCAAAGGAACTAAAAGTCACGGGTTCAATTCGTTTCACCAAAAATCCAGAAATAAACCAACTACATAACAAACACAACACATCATTCTCAACAACAAAAAAAATTGTTTACATCACATGCATTTATCCATTTGTATTAAGGCAAATCCTTACTCGGACCATCCGGTTCGCTCCTCAGTCTAATATTAAACTCGACATTCCCAGTTTTACTGTACAGGCGGTATTATAAAATCATGCACTGTCCTTTAAGCCTGATTATTGCAATTACCTCAATCTTACTGTCGTAATTGGCCCGCATCCTGACTCTCTCCTTGTTGGCAATTTCTTGATACATGCCCTGGTAACCCGCATTTGTAACATACACCTAACCCCAATCGGCACGGCCTATTTGGGTGATGACTCCCACATCTCTGACAGCTCGAAACATCAGAAGCAGCCGCTGCCTGTTTTCCCTTACCATTCCTTTAGGACTCCTCACTCGTCGCAAAGTTAGTCTGTCCTTGGGGAAAATGTTGTACGTATCCTCTCTCCTTAAACTCTCGACCCCTTGGTGCGAATCCATGGTTGTGCTCTCTATGACTTCCTTTCTCTGCAACCCTTCTTTTCACACACTCTTCAGCAATTCTGCTCTTATTCACTAACTTTGAAAAAGTTCAGATCTCCATTGGTCCCATTGAACTTAAGATGTCGCTCCGGAGCCCTCCTTCATACTTAATGCATTTTCATTCCTCAAAGTCTCCCGGAGCTCCTTGACACATGCGGAAAAACCTGAATAGCTCCTCAAATTTGTCTGTATACTCAGATACGGACATAGCACCTTGCTTTAGCTGCAGTAACTCCAATTCCTTGGCTGTCCTGGCGGAATTCGGAAAGTACTTCTTATAGAATTCAACCTGGAAGGCATCCCAAGTGATAAGATCATTCCCCTGTTACAGGAGACGTCGAGCCCCTTGCCACCAATGCGATGCTTCCCTCGTGAGTAGATAGGTAGCAAATTCAACACACTGCTCTTCAGGCACCAACTGCGCTTGCAGTGCTCGCTCCATGGCCTGAAACCAAGTATCAGCTTCAGTCGGATTGGTGGTTCCCTTGAACTTAGGTGGATTAACCTTTAAGAAGGTTGCCAGTGTCATCGGACCCTGAGCTTCACTTCCGCCATTGCCATTATTGTTTATCTGTTGCCCAAGAGCCTCCGCAGTGGCCTGCATAGCAGCAGCCATATTCTCCAACGCCGCCATAAGGTTTACCGGGTTATTCGGGTTGATTTCCGGTTCCTGCGTATTAGTACGATCTCTTTCACGTCCCCGACTGGGTCCACGAGGTGCCATCTGATTCTTATACACACCAAACAATCGATATCAAGTTGATCAGTCTCAATATCGGAAGTATAGTGCTTCAAAGTACCAAAGGTACACTCATGGACTTCATGCTAGATGTATCGGTTAGATACCCTAACTAGCACAGGCATAGACTCAGAGTATGCATTGAAGCATAAGCAGTTCCATCCCTCAGGCTCACGAGAACGAACTGCTCTGATACCATTATGTAACACCCTAATATTCAAATCCTTATGCTCAAGTCATAAGTTAATGATATTACGGTGGTACGACTCTCAGATGGATTTTTAATAATTAAATATAGGTAATTTCGAAAGGAGTATTAATCGAGAAGCCTGAAAAGAGTAGAAATAAAATCGCGAAGACGTATCACTCACGTTTCGACAACAAAAGATAAACCGTGAAGCCAAAAATGATATACGGACAAGGCGTAGAGGAGATTAAGAGATAGATAACAGATAGATATATATAACATAAGTAAATAGCCACTAGTCGCGACCCGCGAAGTTTAGGCCGGCTAGGGTACAGTATGAAAGTAGTTGACAACAGTATATCCTAATCTCTCCCGAAGGAAACATGAGAGCCTCTATAGGCAAATTCAAAGAGTTCAATACATAATATAATCTTTTCAAAACAAAGGTGGAGAGATTCTAAGCAAAACACAAGGTAGAGAAAATAAAGATCTTCGCCGTCTCTTAGACGACCCACAACTCACTTTTGAGCACCTGGGCCTGTATCTGAAAAACAAGAGATATATATGGAATGAGAACCCCGGGCCCATGGGTTCCCAGTACGGTAAAAGTGCCAAATAAATACAATGCACTGCAGTAAAAACTCACTAAGCATCCTAAACTTCTTCACCAATTATTCATCCTAGGTTCTCGCTAAACCATGAATAGGCAACTGTCATAAGGGAGTGCTAAATCTAATTCATGTTTCACATGTTTTCCCAACTCGCTGACTCTTCCACGAATCAGACTCAGAATCATAAGCAAAACCATCACCAGTTGTTCTGCCTCAGCAATTCTATATCAATACATCATACCCTCGCCTGGAGCTAGTGAAACCACATCACTGCGTCTACCCAGGGAGCTCCAATTATCTCATTCAATAATCATCATCATCATGCAATCGCATCATCAATTCATCTCCTCAAGAACAACCCTCAACACCCATCGACACCAGCATGAGGGGCCTCTCAGTTGCACAAACACAAGCAATACAGGCAAGTAATACACAAATATGGTACAAGTAGAACAAGTAGCATATAGTCAGGTAACATGGCATATATGATGTAGAAATCCAAAACAAAGAGGCAAACCCAAATAATTCAAACATATGCAAATGATGAATGCCTGCCCTATGGCCGATGATATCATCTGTCGGTTATATAGCCAACCCGACATGTCCTGGTAGCTAACCATTGGACAGAAACACCCATCGCGGAGCAAGTAGGTTTGTGCCACAACCCCATTGCTACTACCCGCTCAACCCAGAGCCAGTGGAATAACCACTACTGCGGCTACTACCCAGGCGGGTGTTTAAAAGCTCAACCTGGAGCGAGTGGATTCACCACTACTGCCGCTACTACCTAGGCGTCACAATCTCTGACCTGGAGCAAGTGGGACGAACCACAACCCTTGCTACTACCCAGGATCTCAAAACATACATTCGTTCAGTTTAGAAACAATCATCACTGTTATCAAATCTCAAACATGAACCTGGAGCAAGCGGGATGAACCACCACCCTTACTACTACCTAGGTATCACAAATACACATTTATTCAAAACTCCATAATTAAACTCATTTATCATAAACATCATTTCCCGTCTCATACCCGGAGCAAGTGGACAACGCCACTGCCTACTACCCGGGGTCACACATCATATTTCAGCATTTATCATTATTATCCATTTAACACATTCATTCATTAATCATATATGCATTTATACTCGGCCATAAACAGTAATGGCTTTGCCGTAACCCGGCAATAACTCAGCCATTCAGCTCATGTTCAATCAAGAACCGGCCATTTATCAATAAATATAGCCCTTCGGCTCATGGCATACACGGTACTTCCACCGTCATCCTCCATATCTCATATAATCATCTTTGTTCATCATTGATCGTAACCTTTCCCCTTGCTTCACTCGCAAGTTACCACATCCCCTAGCTCCTTTCTCATTGCTAGGCATATCATAATGATTTAATACATAAGGGGCGAGATCGGAGGCTTAGAAGTATGAGATTTGGCTTTAAAAACTCAAAAATTAACTTTGGCATGAAAACAGGGCCACACGTACGCGCAATCCACGCGCACGCGTGGATGGCCACAAAACTCATCGACGCGCAAGCGTCATACGCGCGGACGCACGGGTTGAAAAATAGCCAAACGACGCGCACGCGTCAGCCACGCGTACGCGTGGATACATTTGTGCCCTAGGCACAAAACTGGCACAACTCTCGGAAAAATGGCTGGGAATTCGGTGCAGCGCATCGACGCGCCCGCGCACACCACGCGCACGCGTGGATGGTGCTTTCTTGAAGAACGGCGCGTACGCGCCAAGTGCACCTACGCGCGGAGGGTCGTTCTGCTAAAAATTTTCTAAGTTAAAAGCTGCAAAATTTACAAATTCAACCCCCAATCTTCTGACGGACATAACTCTCTCATTTTAAATCGTTTTTCACCCGTTCTTCGAACGGCATGGACATCCCGGATCCAATTTCATTTCTAAACAAATTTGGCACAAAACAGAGATTCGTAGTCCAAGTTATGTCCCATCAAAATATGCCCAAAAACCATATTTTCATACAAAACCACAAGGTGCCATTTTCAAAACAAGCCATTTTCAACTATTTTCAAAATCAACCAAAACATGCCAATTTCAACCCTTTTTGAAATCAATTAAAATGTACCAAAATCAATATCAAGCCATCCTCAACTCACACATTGACACTTTACCAAAATTCCCAAAAACCACATCCAACCATTTTAACACTTCTCAATCAAATGGCTAAAGGACAAACACAATATCATGTCATACATCCTTCCTCATCCCAATTTCCAATAATACCATTTCCAATCAACCATCATTATACATAATCAATATCATACTCACTATCACGTGATTTCACCCACAAATCAACCTTAATCATTCTTCAAGCATATATCACAACATACATATCTCTAATGCATCATCATACCATCAAGGCATCAATAATCATAATCACATATATCACCACATAATATATCTCAACCAAACCAAACATACCTCATCTATATAATTTCACCCAAAATTACCAAATTCCACACTTCAACTCCTCAAACCTTATTATTCAATAACCAACCTAATCATTCATATATTTATTATCTGAAATTCATCCAATCACTCGTGCCATCATACAATGCACACATCGACTTACCTTTCTTACCTCTTTCCGGCCTCCAGCCCAAAATTTACGGCCTCCGGCCCAATTTTCACAATTTAAATGCATAAACCACAAATCAATACTCATTACTCAGTACATCAAATTCTCAATACACCAAGCATACAAGGCCTCACAATTCTCAACCCAATCATTAATTCACATTACATACCAACTATGCATATTAGCACCAACTATTTACACAATCCAAACTTAATCCTAGGGGCATCTAGCCTAGGAATTCTCATCACAACACACAGTACTTAAATGAAACTTAAACCGTACCTCTTGTAGCCAAACCAATTGAGCCTCTTCTTTGGAAGTCTTCACCAACCTTAGCTTCAAGCCTCACCAAAGCTCCTCAAGTAATACCAATCTCCCAATTGTGCACCAACATCACCAAATACACTAACATAACCAATATCACATACATACATCAACCTAGGGCTCATAAAAATGCCAAATCACAAGGGTTTGAGCACTTCTTACCTCAGCCCATATGAAGTAGGGATAGAACCCACTTAGAATCCATGTTGGAGTATCCCTAAACACCCAAAATCACAAGATTTCAACACTAACTACCCAAAAACGTGTAACAGTGGGGAATTTCGAAAGTTGGGTAGAGATTAATGGAATACTCACCACAAAACTTTGATAGAATTGTAGAGGATAAAAAGAGCGACGCGTGGCCACAAACGACTCGTCAATCGGAGCTCCGTAGCTCAAGTTATGGTGGTTTGAAGATCAAAGAGAGTTAGATTTTCTCTCTTCTCTTCTCTCTTCTCAATTTCAGCGCCCCAACCCTTCTTTTTAGGGTAAAATGAGCTGAAATGCTCATAACTAATGTTTATATATGTTGGGTCTTGGGCCCACTTAGGCCCGGTTCACTTATTTTTGCCTGTTGGCCCAATTTTGGACTAAAACCTTTAAGATTAGCACTCTAAATCGCACTTTAGATATTTCTACCTTCCCTAATTATAATTCCTCATTTCCTAATCTTATTTACTCATAATCAATTTCCTCAGCTGTAGTACCAAACAGATCTCAGCCGGTACTGCCGGTCAAAATTCTACTGCGCGCTTTTACGCAGAAAACTATGTTTTCCGACTCGGAAAAATTCACTGAATCCAAATATCATATTTAAATTATCAAATTTCAATTGCCAAATCTTCCAACCATATTCGCTCTTATTTAACTTATTATTTAATTAATTTCGGTTAGACCGGGTATTACATAATTTTAGTTAAGAATTACAAAACTCACGTCATTATATATCTCTTTCATTTAGACAAATTCTTTCATTTATATTTGCAAATAAAAAACTTAAATAATTAGTTTATAATTTATAATTAATTTTAAAATTATTATTGATTATGTAGAGTATTTTACTTAAAATTTGAGTACATGCATGTATTTATCTAAGTCATTGAGACATTACAAATTTTTATAGTACTCTTAACATCTTTTAAACTATTTTTTTTTAAAATTGTTTTGTATAGAATAAAATATTTTTTGTGATATAATTTAAATAAATTTATTAAAAAAAATTAATAATCTAAAAATTAAAAAATTATGTTTTATATTCCATGCATTACAAAAAAATTTAAAAAAACTGAATTCTAACTATATTTATACGGCATTAATTGGTAATTTGAATGAGACTAATTTGAATTAACTTAGGCGGCTACTTGGTGATAATTTCAATTAGTCCACTTTAAATTAGAGCAGTATTCACGTGCATGCAGTTCGATTCACTCTCATTCAAATTACTAAAACATTTCGTTCATGCATAATTCGAATTGTACTGCTTCGAATTAGTATTGGATTGCATAATTCGAATGGGTCTCGTTCGAATTACATAAAAACACTTGGTAGATCCTTGTAACGTTTTTCGTTTTAGTAGATATGGATAATATTGGCTTCTAATTGATTTATATATGCATCTTGCCCTATAAATAACTAATAATATAAATATAAATATAAAATCTATTAACATTTGTCGTTTTCCAAAATATAAATATAGATAAGTAATAATAAATTATTAATCACAATATATAATAAATTATAAAATATACATAAATAATTAATAAAAAAATAAACAATCAATCAACTACTACTTACTAAATAAAAAAATCTTACATGACCAATTGATATTCTACAGATCACATGTTTTAGTCATGCTACCTAATTAATCTGCAATATTTATCTATCGTAAAAATATATACCTGCATTGATATGCTGAGGAAATTTCAGTGCATGCATGGTCTCCAAATTCAACAACCGCATGAAAGTAGGCTCCACAAACGTATGTTAGTTTATTAGTGCATTTGCCACCTCTGCCACCTCTGCCTCTATAGTGCCGTCAGCTTGATCTTCGTCTCCACCTGGATCAACGACCTCATAGTTACTTTCAAACTCCTCCTCACTATCACTATTATAATCTTCCAACTCAATATTTTAGTTTGCTTCAAATTGTTCGAACTCAATATACAGCTCGATGAACGATATCTATGAAGGAGTTTCCATATATACTGAAAACATATCTTACATGCTTGCTTCATCGGTTACATATTTGGTTTGAAACTGAATGAACCCACCAAATACAGATATAGGATACCTATAAAATGCACGACACTCTCCTAGATATTTGAGAATTCATTTTTCTCACAAATTACACCATTTAATTCTTCAAACGATAATGTGAGTGGAATAACGATTTTAGTCATATACAAATTTAAAATTATAGCATGCATGAAATTGGACCATCCAATTACCATATTCAATTTTTTTTTGCAAACACAAATTGAACCGTCCGATTTGTGTTCCCCTTCTACCGCAAAAAAATTGAACGGTATGATTTCTTCTCCCTAACTTCGAAAATCTAATGCAGTCACAACACACTATTAACCCCTCATACCTTCATAACTCAGCGTTACACACACTTCATTGTCATATTAAAAATAAGAAAAAGTCCAGGAACTAACTCTTTAACTAGCCAATTTGAACAACTCAATTAATTATATTAATTTTAATTTATTAATTAATTTGAATCATTCTCATTAATAATTATTTTAAAAAATAGAATTTGCAATTAACCGCCTAATTGGAACATGATTCACGGCCCTGTTAGGACTCCTCCTCTTTCTACACATTAAGTGTGTTGTTGTGCTTAATTCATTCCGCCGACATTCTCAAGAATGTGAACACCGAGCCCCACCTCCATCGTGCTACGCTGTTCCTGCCACCTTTTGTGTTACTGTTCCTGATTAGAGTTCCATTATTGTTCATTGCTTGATTACGTTCTACTGCAAGGACCAGCATGCCGCGTGACCACCGAATCCCCACCTCTGCCGTGCTCTGTCGTTCTTGCCGCCATTAGTGTTACCGTTCGTCATCGGGATGCCATTGTTGTTCATTGCTTGATCACCTTCTGCCACAAGGACCACCACGCGACTGCATCTTTGACTGAAGTCGTTCGCGGTGGTTAGAGAGTTAATCCCGCCGAGCTGTTGTACACAAAGAAGTCGACGTCGCAGTGTACGGCTTCTAATAGAGAGCATTCATCCATGGACCAATCAATTTCGAAACGAAGATTGAATAGTCCGTTCGTTGATGTGAATGATAATAATTCAATGAAAGGCAATGAACATTTAAGTGTGAGGTTGCAATTCAATCTGTTTCCAAAGTACGTGGGGAAAGAGAATGTTGTTTAGTTTTCTTTTAGGTTTTTCCATGCAAGTGAATTGTGTTTGGTTAGTCACGTGTGATTTTTTTTTTTTTGTATACTAAGTGGATATTTTTTTCTCAAATTGATTGGATGTTTCTTGTAAGATCCGGTTAATTAACGGCTAATTAACCCATAAATGAGAATTTATTCTAGAAAGCCAAAAATGTTATTTTTATGGCTTAATATGATAGAGGAAATTGAGACGAGAATTTCGGTACCAATTTTATAGAAATCGGACCAAGATTGGACCGAACGGGCCAAACCGGGCCAACCGGACCCAAAGTGGGCCCTTGGCCCAACTAAACTAAACCAAAACCCTAGTTTTCAGCACTCTCTCTCCTCACAACACACTCAAACACGCTGAAATTGGTATGGAGGGGGGAAGAACACTCTCTCAAGTTCTCTCCCTTGGTTGATCTTCAAACCACCATAACTTTTGATCTAGAGCTCCGATTGCCACTCCGTTTGCGGCCACGCGTTCACCGCGGAGAGCTCTACAAAACCCATACAATTAATCTTCAGGTAAGCCACGTTTTACTGTTCGAAATTCCAGCCCTTGATTTCGAGTTTCATGAGTAAAAATGTTGAGATTTTGGGTTCTTTGATGTTATAGGACCCAACTCTCTTGAAGGAGAAGGTTAATCTTGTCTCTTTGGACCTTGGGTGTGGTAAGATTCTCAACCCTAGTGTAATTTGTTGTTCTATGAGGTTTGGGCATTGAGATGTTGTGTATGGGTACGATGATTGTGGCTTAGGTTGTGTATATGTGAATATTGGAGCTTGATTGGTGATTTTGGAAAGCTTGGAAGAGGGTTTTGTGTGATAAAATCTGTTCTTGGAGGTGTTGATACCTTGAGAGCTTGTGGACAAGTGATTTGGAAGTGCTCCGGTTGAGCTTGGGAAATTGGCTAAGGTATGGTTTCGGTTTCCCGTATCTAATATGTAATGTGGTAGGAAATACTTAGGCTAGAGGCCCTAAGATAGGCATTGAATTGATGATGTTGTGGAATGGTTGAGATATATGATGTGATCATATGTGTGATTATGAATATTGATGCCTTGATTGTGTGATATGTGAGAAAATGCATGTTGTGATATATGTTTGATGAATGATTGAGGTTGAATTGATGGGTGGTGCCATATTGTTGGTGAGTATGATGATTATGTATAATGATGGTTGATTGGAAATTGATATTGTTAGAAATTGGGATGAGAAGGATGTATGACATAATATTGTGTTTATCCTTTGGCCTTTTGATTGAGAAGTGTTAAAATGGTTGGAGGTAGTTTTGAGAAATTTGGTAAAATGTCAATGCGTGAGTTGAGGATGGCTTGTTGTTGAATTTGGTACACTTTGATTGATTTCAAAGAAAAGGGATGAAATTGGCATGTTTTAATTGATTTTGAAAAGAGTTGAAAGTGACTTGTTTTAAAAATGGCACTTTGTGGTTTTGAATGAAAATATGGTTTTTGGGCATACTTTGACGGGACATAACTTGGACTACGGATCTTTGATTTGTGCCAATTCTGTTTAGAAATGAAATTGGATCCGGGATGTCCATGCCGTTCGAAGAACGGGTGAAAAATGATTTAAAATGAGAGAGTTATGACCGTCGGAAGATTGGGGGTTGAATCTGTGAATTCTGCAGCTTTTAACTTAGAAAATTTTTAGCAGAATGACCCCTCACGCGTAGGCGCACTTGGCGCGTATGCGCCGTTCTTCGAGAAAGCATCATCCACGCGTGTGCGTGGAGTGCGCGTATGCGTGGCCCTGTTTTCATCCCAAAGTTGATTTTTGAGTTTTAAAAGCCAAACTTCATACTTCTAAGCCTCCGATCTCACCACTTATGTCTTAAATCATTATGATATGCCTAGCATAAGGAAAAGGGCTAGTGAATGTGGTAACTTGCGAGTGAAGCAAGGGAAAAAATGAATGATCCATGAGGATCAAAGATGATTATGTGAGATGTGGAGGATGGCGGTGGAAGTGCTTGTTATGCCATGGGCCGAATGGCCGTAATTGTTAATGAATTGGCTGGTTATGGATTTAACCGTGAGCTGGATGGCTGGATTATGCCGCGTGGCGGCGGAGCCATGTTTATGGCTAAGTATAAATGCATATATGCTGTTGAATGAATTGTGAATGTTGGCACTTCCACCATTGGAGATGAGGGTTTCCCTGGGTAGTAGCAATGGCTAGCCACCATGTGCTCCAGGTTGAGACTCGAAGCTCTGTTAACCCAATGTAGTAAGTGTGGCCGGGCACTGTGAAAGGCCCGGATGAGCTCGCCCCCATAAATATTCACCAGTGATGGTGATGGATAAATATTTACCAGTGAGGGTGATGGATATGGATCATGATTATGATCAAGTTTATGATGAGTATAACTCGAGTTGGGGATGCACGACAGAAGGACAGTCCAATGGCTAGCTACCAGGACTTGTCGGGTTGGCTCTATAACCGACAGATGATATCATCAGCCACTAGGGACAGGCATGCATCATAAGCATACTACATGAATTGTTTGAGATTGCCTATTTGATTGCATATTACTTGCTAATTGCCTAAATGCCTTATCTGTTCCTATTTGTAAATCTCTTGTCTGATATAACTGTGTTTGCTATATTATACTCCTGCTGGTGGTTGGGAGGTCTGAAGGAATTGGAAAGGGAAGTATTAGTTAGACTGAAGAATCTTTAGTCAGTTGCCACTTACGGTTTAGCTTGTTTATAAGCTTTGATATTATCTGAAGGAAGTTCTAGGATTGCCTTCGGCTTTCCTCTATTATTATGTATTATATATGTGGAAGCTGTTACCGTGCTGGGGACCTCTGGTTCTCACCCATGCGGATTTTGTGGTTTTCAGATGCAGGACGCGAGGCTTCTCATTGAGGCATGCTGGAGACTTCTGGATTAGCGAAGATCCTTTGTTCTCGGGACTCTGTTTTGGGTTATATATCTTATTTAGATACTTTTATCTCCATTAAATAATACAAACTGTGATGACTCCTTCTAGAGGGGATTTTTGGAGAATAGGTTTTCTGTATTTGTGTCCCTTTGGGTTTCCTTTGGGGTTTCCTTATTTTATCATATGTATATATTGCTATGCTCGGACCGGTTCTCTTCGCAGCCGGGTTTTGAGTCTTGATATTCTTATTTTTGACACTCTTTATATATATGATCTCGCGTTAGCTTATCCCGGTTCGTTACGTTGTCGATCGGAGTGTTGCCCATTCGAGTTACGGTTTTTGTTTACCCCCTTTTTCTACAAAGGCTCCTAGTTATAATCAATTATTCATACTACTATACGTACTAAATTTTTGTTTTAGAGGTCGTAATACCTTGCCATCTCTGAATTATGACTTAAGCATAAGACTTTGTATGGTAGGGAGTTACATTATGGTATCAGAGCAGTTCGTTCCTGTAGAGCCTGAGGAATGGACTGACTATGCTTCTGTGCATTATCTGTGTGTGTGTTATGTGCTACTAGTATATCTGCTTGATATAATTGGCATAAACGTTCATGAGCATGCATTTGGGACTTTGAAGCACTAGACTTCCGATATTGAGACTGATCAACTTAATATTGATTGTTTGGTGTGTATAGGAACCAGATGGCACCTCGTGGACGCGGTAGAGGCCGTGGGAGAGGACATACGAATGCTCGTGCGCCGGAGACTAATCCTAATGACCCGGTGAACTTTATGACTGCGTTGGAGAACATGGCTGCTGCTATGCAAGCCACTGCTGAGGCTCTTGGTCAACAGATGAACAACCATGGTAATGACGGAGGTGGAGTTCAGGGTCCGATGACACTGGCAAACTTTTTGAAGGTTAATCCACCGAAGTTCAAGGGAACTACTAGCCCGACTGAAGCCGATACGTGGTTTCAAGCCATGGAACGAGCACTGCAAGTGCAGGTGGTACCTGAAGGGCAGCGTGTAGAGTTCGCTACCTATTTGCTCACTGGGGAAGCGTCACATTGGTGGCAAGGAATCCGACGCCTCCTGCAGCAGGGTGATGATTATATCACCTGGAATGTCTTCCAAGAGGAGTTCTATAAGAAGTACTTTCCGACTTCTGCTAGGACGGCCAAGGAGCTTGAATTGTTGCAGCTGAAGCAGGGTACTATGTCCGTATCTGAGTATACTGACAAGTTTGAGGAGCTGTTCAGATTCTCTCGTATGTGTCAAGGGACTCCGGTGGAATATGAGGAGTGGAAGTGTGTTAAGTACGAAGGAGGACTCCGGAGCGATATTTTCGGTTCGGTAGGGCCAATGGAGATTAGGACTTTCTCCGAATTGGTGAACAAGTGTAGGGTTACTGAAGAGTGTGTGAAGAGGGCAGCCGCTGAGAAAGGAAGTCACAAAGGATCATTTCCACAGAACCGAGGGAAGAGCTTTGCACCTAGAGGTCCGTCTTTCAAGAGGGGAGGTTCTTTTAGGAGGCCCAACAACAACTACTCCCAAGGGAAAAGGTTTGGAAAGCAGCCTCAGAATGATCAAGCTTGTACTAGGTGTGGAAGTCACCATCCGGGAGTACCATGCAAGGCCGGATGGGGTTTGTGCTACAATTGTGGAAAAGCGGGGCATAAAGCCACAAGTTGTCCGGAGAAGCAAAAGCAAGGTGCTGGGAAAGCACAACAGACTGGTCGGGTGTTCACCACCTCAGCTGTGGGTGCAGAGGGATCCGAGACACTCATTCGAGGTAACTGTGAAATGGCTGGTCAAACTTTAAATGATTTATTTGATTCGGGAGCATCGCATTCATTCATTGCATTTGAGAAAGTCCATGAGTTAGGGTTGAAGATCGTAACCTTAGGTTATGACTTAAAAGTGTATAATGCTACCCATGAAGCCATGGTAACTAGGCTAGGATGCCCGAAAGTTTCGTTTAGGTTCAAGCAGCGTGATTTTATCCATAATTTAATCTGCTTACCGATGATCGGTCTTGATCTTATCTTGGGATTGGACTGGTTATCTGAGAATCATGTCCTGCTTGATTGTTCTACAAAGTCGGTGTACTTTATGCCGGAAGATACAGAAGGACCGGTCGTGGTGAATAATTATTACTTGAATTCGATGATGGTGAACTGTTCTGGAATTGAATGTCAGGGTATCCTGTTGTTAACCGCTGGTGTTTCGGGTGATGATCAAAAGTTGGATTAGATTCCGGTAGTGTGTGATTTTCCGGAAGTGTTTCCCGATGATATTGAGGAATTTCCACCTAACCGAGAGGTCGAGTTTGCTATTGAATTGGTGCCTGGGGCGGGACCAATCTCAAGTGCTCCTTATAGAATGTCACCATTAGAGATGGCCGAGCTAAAGTCTCAGTTAGAGGAATTGTTGGGTAAGAACTTTATCCGACCAAGTGTTTCCCCGTGGGGTGCTCCAGTGTTACTGGTAAAGAAGAAAGATGGAAGTATGCAACTCTGTGTGGATTACAGGCAGCTGAACAAGGTCACCATAAAGAATAAGTACCCATTGCCGAGAATTGATGATCTCATGGATCAGTTACAAGGAGCTGGGGTTTTCTCCAAGATCGATTTGCGATCCGGTTATCACCAGATAAGGGTGAGGGGTGAGGATATCCCTAAGACCGCTTTCAGGACTCGTTATGGTCATTACGAGTACACTGTAATGTCCTTTGGGTTGACGAACGCTCCTGCAGTATTCATGGATTACATGAATAGAGTGTTCCGTCCGTTTCTGGATAAATTCGTGGTTGTCTTCATTGACGATATACTAATTTACTCCAAGACTGAAGAAGAGCATGCAGAACACTTGCGGACCGTGTTGCAGATTTTAAAGGAGAAGAAACTCTATGTGAAACTGTCTAAGTGTGAGTTCTGGAAGAGTGAGGTGAAGTTTTTGGGTCACGTGGTGAGTAAGAAGGGAATAGCCGTAGATCCAACCAAGGTAGAAGCTGTGATGGATTGGAAGCAACCAACCACAGTAACTGAGATAAGGAATTTTCTGGGTTTAGCTGGCTATTACCGAAGGTTCATCAAAGGCTTTTCGCAATTAGCTTTGCCGTTGACAAAGTTAACTCGCAAAGACACTCCGTTTGTTTGGACTCCTGAGTGCGAGGAGAGCTTTCAGACATTGAAGAAAAATTTGACCACTGCACCTGTGTTAGTGTTACCTGAGCCGAACGAGCCTTTTGAGGTGTACTGTGATGCATCGTTAAAGGGCCTAGGGTGCGTGCTGATGCAGCATCATAATGTGGTGGCGTATGCCTCACGACAGTTAAGACCTCATGAAGTTAGTTACCCTACGCACGATCTGGAACTCGCTGCGGTCGTGTTTGCCTTGAAGGTGTGGAGGCATTATCTCTATGGGGTTAAGTTCCAAGTCTTCTCCGATCACAAGAGCTTGAAATACCTCTTTAATCAGAAAGAGCTTAATATGAGGCAAAGGAGGTGGATGGAATTGTTGAAAGACTATGACTTTGAGTTAAATTACCATCCTGGAAAGGCGAATATAGTGGCGGATACGTTAAGTCGAAAGTCATTATATGCGTCTTGGATGATGCTTCAAGAGGAGAAGTTGCTCAAGGGATTCGAGAGTCTAAAAATTGGTGCTCGAGAAGTATCTGGAACCTTGTGTTTGAGCCGATTAGAAATCTCGAGTGACTTTAAGTCCGAACTCCTAAAGGCTCATGAAAATGATGAAGCGTTATGGAAGGTGTTACCGGCTATCGAGCAAGGAAAACAGTGGAGAGTGTCGGAAGAAAAAGATGGGTTATGGAGATTCAAGGGTAGGATCATTGTGCCGGATATTGGCACTTTGAGGCAAGATATCTTAAAGGAGGCACACAAAAGCGGATTCTCCATTCACCCGGGAAGTACTAAGATGTACCATGATTTAAAGGCGATGTTTTGGTGGCCGGGTATGAAGAATGATGTGGCGGAACATGTTTCAAAGTGCTTAACTTGTCAAAAGATAAAGATTGAACATCAAAGACCTTCCGGGATGTTGCAACCTTTAGAGATTCCGCAATGGAAGTGGGAAAGTATTGCAATGGACTTTGTGTCGGGATTGCCAAGGACTAAGACTGGTTTTGATGCTATCTGGGTGATTGTGGACCGACTGACAAAGTCAGCTCACTTTTTGCCCATTCGAATGACTTACACCCTTGAGGATCTAGCTCGGTTATACATAAAGGAGATTGTGAGACTCCATGGTGTACCTGCTACTATAATCTCTGATAGAGATCCTCGTTTCACTTCGAGGTTCTGGGGTGCATTTCAGAAAGCTTTTGGAACTTGATTAAGCTTGAGTACAGCGTACCATCCTCAAACAGATGGTCAATCCGAGAGGACGATCCAAACACTAGAGGATATGTAGAGAGCTTGTGTTTTGGACCAACCGGCGAGTTGGGATCGGTATATGCCGTTAGTGGAGTTTGCATACAATAATAGTTACCATGCGAGCATCGGAATGGCTCCGTATGAGGCATTGTATGGGAGGAAATGTCAATCTCCGCTATGTTGGTATGAAGCTGGAGAGAAAGGCTTGTTGGGACCGGAGATGATAGCTGAGACCACTGAACAAGTGAAGAAAATCCGAGATTGGATGCTTACGGCGCAGAGTCGCCAAAAGAGTTACGCCGATCAGAGGCGGAAGCCCTTGGAATTTGAGGAAGGAGATCATGTTTTCCTTAAGGTTACTCCGACCACAGGAATAGGTAGAGCGATTAAAGCAAAGAAGTTGAATCCTCGATACATTGGTCCATTTCAAATCCTGGAGAGGATTGGACCGGTGGCATATCGGATGGCCCTACCACCTCATCTTTCGAACCTGCACGACGTGTTTCACGTGTCGCAGCTTCTGAAGTACACCCCTGATGCTAGCCATGTGTTAGAACCCAAATCGGTTCAGTTAAGGGAAGATTTGACGCTTCCAGTGGCTCCAGTCAGAATTGATGATACTAGTATCAAACGGTTGCGTGGAAAGGAGGTTTCATTAGTCAAAGTGGCTTGGAGTCGAGGCGGTGTTGAGGAACACACTTGGGAACTTGAGTCGGAGATGCGAACGGATTATCCGCACTTATTCTCAGGTAATTGCATTTGAATTTTGTGGGCAAAATTCCCAATTAGGTGGGTAGAATGTAAGATCCGGTTAATTAACGGCTAATTAACCCATAAATGAGAATTTATTCTAGAAAGCCAAAAATGTTATTTTTATGGCTTAATATGATAGAGGAAATTGAGACGAGAATTTCGGTACTAATTTTATAGAAATCGGACCAAGATTGGACCGAACGGGCCAAACCGGGCCAACCGGACCCAAAGTGGGCCCTTGGCCCAACTAAACTAAACCAAAACCCTAGTTTTCAGCACTCTCTCTCCTCACAACACACTCAAACACGCTGAAATTGGTATGGAGGGGGGAAGAACACTCTCTCAAGTTCTCTCCCTTGGTTGATCTTCAAACCACCATAACTTTTGATCTAGAGCTCCGATTGCCACTCCGTTTGCGGCCACGCGTTCACCGCGGAGAGCTCTACAAAACCCATACAATTAATCTTCAGGTAAGCCACGTTTTACTGTTCGAAATTCCAGCCCTTGATTTCGAGTTTCATGAGTAAAAATGTTGAGATTTTGGGTTCTTTGATGTTATAGGACCCAACTCTCTTGAAGGAGAAGGTTAATCTTGTCTCTTTGGACCTTGGGTGTGGTAAGATTCTCAACCCTAGTGTAATTTGTTGTTCTATGAGGTTTGGGCATTGAGATGTTGTGTATGGGTACGATGATTGTGGCTTAGGTTGTGTATATGTGAATATTGGAGCTTGATTGGTGATTTTGGAAAGCTTGGAAGAGGGTTTTGTGTGATAAAATCTGTTCTTGGAGGTGTTGATACCTTGAGAGCTTGTGGACAAGTGATTTGGAAGTGCTCCGGTTGAGCTTGGGAAATTGGCTAAGGTATGGTTTCGGTTTCCCGTATCTAATATGTAATGTGGTAGGAAATACTTAGGCTAGAGGCCCTAAGATAGGCATTGAATTGATGATGTTGTGGAATGGTTGAGATATATGATGTGATCATATGTGTGATTATGAATATTGATGCCTTGATTGTGTGATATGTGAGAAAATGCATGTTGTGATATATGTTTGATGAATGATTGAGGTTGAATTGATGGGTGGTGCCATATTGTTGGTGAGTATGATGATTATGTATAATGATGGTTGATTGGAAATTGATATTGTTAGAAATTGGGATGAGAAGGATGTATGACATAATATTGTGTTTATCCTTTGGCCTTTTGATTGAGAAGTGTTAAAATGGTTGGAGGTAGTTTTGAGAAATTTGGTAAAATGTCAATGCGTGAGTTGAGGATGGCTTGTTGTTGAATTTGGTACACTTTGATTGATTTCAAAGAAAAGGGATGAAATTGGCATGTTTTAATTGATTTTGAAAAGAGTTGAAAGTGACTTGTTTTAAAAATGGCACTTTGTGGTTTTGAATGAAAATATGGTTTTTGGGCATACTTTGACGGGACATAACTTGGACTACGGATCTTTGATTTGTGCCAATTCTGTTTAGAAATGAAATTGGATCCGGGATGTCCATGCCGTTCGAAGAACGGGTGAAAAATGATTTAAAATGAGAGAGTTATGACCGTCGGAAGATTGGGGGTTGAATCTGTGAATTCTGCAGCTTTTAACTTAGAAAATTTTTAGCAGAATGACCCCTCACGCGTAGGCGCACTTGGCGCGTATGCGCCGTTCTTCGAGAAAGCATCATCCACGCGTGTGCGTGGAGTGCGCGTACGCGTGGCCCTGTTTTCATCCCAAAGTTGATTTTTGAGTTTTAAAAGCCAAACTTCATACTTCTAAGCCTCCGATCTCACCACTTATGTCTTAAATCATTATGATATGCCTAGCATAAGGAAAAGGGCTAGTGAATGTGGTAACTTGCGAGTGAAGCAAGGGAAAAAATGAATGATCCATGAGGATCAAAGATGATTATGTGAGATGTGGAGGATGGCGGTGGAAGTGCTTGTTATGCCATGGGCCGAATGGCCGTAATTGTTAATGAATTGGCTGGTTATGGATTTAACCGTGAGCTGGATGGCTGGATTATGCCGCGTGGCGGCGGAGCCATGTTTATGGCTAAGTATAAATGCATATATGCTGTTGAATGAATTGTGAATGTTGGCACTTCCACCATTGGAGATGAGGGTTTCCCTGGGTAGTAGCAATGGCTAGCCACCATGTGCTCCAGGTTGAGACTCGAAGCTCTTTTAACCCAATGTCGTAAGTGTGGCCGGGCACTGTGAAAGGCCCGGATGAGCTCGCCCCCATAAATATTCACCAGTGATGGTGATGGATAAATATTCACCAGTGAGGGTGATGGATATGGATCATGATTATGATCAAGTTTATGATGAGTATAACTCAAGTTGGGGATGCACGACAGAAGGACAGTCCAATGGCTAGCTACCAGGACTTGTCGGGTTGGCTCTATAACCGACAGATGATATCATCAGCCACTAGGGACAGGCATGCATCATAAGCATACTACATGAATTGTTTGAGATTGCCTATTTGATTGCATATTACTTGCTAATTGCCTAAATGCCTTATCTGTTCCTATTTGTAAATCTCTTGTCTGATATAACTGTGTTTGCTATATTATACTCCTGCTGGTGGTTGGGAGGTCTGAAGGAATTGGAAAGGGAAGTATTAGTTAGACTGAAGAATCTTTAGTCAGTTGCCACTTACGGTTTAGCTTGTTTATAAGCTTTGATATTATCTGAAGGAAGTTCTAGGATTGCCTTCGGCTTTCCTCTATTATTATGTATTATATATGTGGAAGCTGTTACCGTGCTGGGGACCTCTGGTTCTCACCCATGCGGATTTTGTGGTTTTCAGATGCAGGACGCGAGGCTTCTCATTGAGGCATGCTGGAGACTTCTGGATTAGCGAAGATCCTTTGTTCTCGGGACTCTGTTTTGGGTTATATATCTTATTTAGATACTTTTATCTCCATTAAATAATACAAACTGTGATGACTCCTTCTAGAGGGGATTTTTGGAGAATAGGTTTTCTGTATTTGTGTCCCTTTGGGTTTCCTTTGGGGTTTCCTTATTTTATCATATGTATATATTGCTATGCTCGGACCGGTTCTCTTCGCAGCCGGGTTTTGAGTCTTGATATTCTTATTTTTGACACTCTTTATATATATGATCTCGCGTTAGCTTATCCCGGTTCGTTACGTTGTCGATCGGAGTGTTGCCCATTCGAGTTACGGTTTTTGTTTACCCCCTTTTTCTACAAAGGCTCCTAGTTATAATCAATTATTCATACTACTATACGTACTAAATTTTTGTTTTAGAGGTCGTAATACCTTGCCATCTCTGAATTATGACTTAAGCATAAGACTTTGTATGGTAGGGTGTTACATTTCTGTAATGGTATTGTTGTTATTTAAGTGTCTAATGAAGAGGTTTTCCTATAACTCTTACCAATAAATGCGTTTTTTTTATTTTAGCCAATGTGTTTTTTTTATTTTTTTATTTACAATTTGAAGAATTTTTTTTATTAGTTTTGGATGATTTTTTTCTTATGTTTTATATGTTTTTACCTTTAGAATTTGGATGATTCTTTTTTTTTGTGTTTTGTATAATTTTTTCTTAAGATTTGGATAATTTTTTATCTTATATTTTATTTTTTTTAGAATTTGGACGTTTTTTTTAGAAAGAGAAATTAGGATTTGCTTGAAAATTATTGAAAGTAAATTAGAGTAAGAAGAGGTAATTAATAATAATTAATTTTATATCTTTTAAAAATTAAAATTTAAATAATCATCAATTAATGATAATTAATGAGTATATAATGCAGTTCAAAAATGTTTGTTGGCTATATCCGTGTTGATTTTCTAGCGGAATTGTAAAAATAATGAGCCATATGATGGAAATCTGGGAAACTAACTAAAAAATTGAAAAGTGAGACATGCATCATTTGAAACAAGTAAATAACACTGCACAAGAAAAATAATTGACCGACAATCTTAAAAAAGAAATTAAGTGTGTATAATTTAAAGAGCATAAATAATAGAAGAGGAATGCTAGGGGACAACAACTTTTGTGATTTGTAGCTATCAAATAGCCATCAATAATAGTTTTAATGGTGTGAGATTGATTTAAGATTTTATCTAATGGCTCATTTTTCTTTGATGGTTACATGCTGGCCAAAATTTAACAAAATTGCTGGTCTCTAAAATTTTCCATAATAAAAACCTTAATAAGTAGGCACGTACAACGACGGCCTTGATAGTTGATATTTCATATTTCCATGGATCACATTTCAAATCACATTTCTCGACCTCTGCATGATTATTTGAATTGCGCGTTTTGGAATCAGCATGGGTAGCATAAATAATTGCTCCAATCATCAATACTATTAGTCATTTTTAAGGGTGTATTTATTTATTTTAAGATTATAAATTAAATTTTTTTATTAAAAATACAAAAAAATTGAAATTTTTAATATATTTATTTTATATTTATTAAATAAATTTTTTTAATTTTTTATTAATAATAAATTTATTATATGTCATTAAAACACATATTAGCTAAATTTTTAAAAGATTTGGTTTATTTTTCACTTTTTAGAACTACATTTAGATTAGACCAGGCCATATTTTAATTGAGATATTTAAATTTCGTGTCTCTTCTTTTTATTAAGAGTTGTAAATTATCAAAATAAAAAAAACAAAAATATTATTATTATAGCGCAGAGAGTTGTTTTGGAATACTTTATATATATATATTAATTTTGAGAACTTATACAACATATTCAGATATATTGCACATTAAACAATACTAAATATAAAATATTGGTTACTAATAACATGGTTGGTCTAATTTATGTTTTTTATTTGTGCAAAAAAAAATAGTTTTAATTCATTCTTGACAATTAGCTTACACACACACCAAACTTTACACAATATTTAGTATTTGAAAATTATTTTTTAAAAAATAAATTATTAAAAAATTCATTCATTTATATAAATAACATGAAAACCTAAAAAAAACTGATTTTAATTAAGGATCATAACAATTGTATATAATTCAATTTTGATTGGGACGAGCCTTTAGAAAACACTTGGGATAAATATTTCACCACATACACAACATTTTACTACATTCATTGCGTAGGTAGCTACTATTGTTTATAAAAAGTATGTTTATAGAATTATTAAAAGTTGAACAGCATATGACATGAAAGCAAAAATAGTAACCGATAACATTAAAATACTAAAAATGAGTGATGGGAATACCGTCCTACTCCAATCAAAGTGCTGAAATATTTTTCCATTTTTGTTGGGGGATTAGTTTAAATATCAATTGAAAAAGCTTATAAAAGCTATAGTTTGTATTCGAACACAACTATTGAGAAAGAGAGATCTTATTCTCTTAATACTAATTGTATAATAATTCAAGCTTGAATCTCATAAAGCATAAAAAACCAAGTATAATATCTAGTGGAGTTTTAGAAAACTCAAAGCTAAAATAAACTTTTTTAAGTATTGATTTTTTAAATTATTAGGGATTTCTTCTGAGCATCAAGATTTGCTTAAGTTAAAATTATTAAGTGGTCTAAGAAATATATGTTGTCAAGATGGCTAAGTGGTCTAAGGTGCTAGACTCAAATTTTAGTCTTCGTGAGAGGACGTGGATTCAAATTCTATTTCTAACATTTGGAAAAATAATTTTTCATAAAAATTATTTGTTTTAATTTTAGTGTTAAACAAGTATTATATGATTCAATGATTCAATGATTTGTTCGTTTTAAGTTAAAATCACTTCTAAAATAAAAAAATATATATAATTCAAAATATTTATTATTCTATCTTATATATATTTTTCCAAGCTATAAGAAGTGAATCTTAATTATATAAGAGATTATTTGTTATGAAAAGTTAAATAACTTTTTCAAATTATAATATATTGTCAAGACGGCTAAGTGATCTAAGGCACTAGACTTAAGTTTTGGTCTTCGTGACAGGGTGTGGGTTGAAATCAAGGTTCTGAAAATCGAATCGGTTATCGGACCGCTCTAGCTATTGGTTTATTGGTTTATAGGTTTAACCGGTTCGACCGTGGTTAAACCAAAAAATCGTTTTATAATAAAATATAAATAAACACATTAAAACATAATTATAGTCTAATATAAATATTAAAATATCATCCAAATTAAAAGTACTACATAAACCAGAATGTTATGATCTCATTCAAATACAATAATGGTTCTTGGTTGATACTCTCATCCATACCTAAACATTACCGGCAATTCAATAATGGTTTTTTCCAATTACAATATCACAACCCACTCCAACCCAATAATCTCAAGATCACAACAAACAACATCCAAAATTTCTTCAAAAGAGTAAAGTATCGTTTTTGTCCCCAACGTTTGGGGTAAGTCTCAAAGTTGTCCCTAACGTTTCAATCGTCCTATTTAAGTCCCTAACATTTCAAAATTAACTCAATGTTGTCCTGCCGTTAGGGATCCGTCAATAGAATTGACGGCAGGACAAAATTGAGACGATTTTGAAACGTTAGGGACTTAAATATATAGGACGAAAACGTTGGGGAAAAAAACGATACATAGAAATAAATTTTAATTTTATCCTTCAATAATATCAATTTTTTACTATACACAGTACTCAATTATTTTTTAATCACATCTAAGTAAATTACACTTAATCATATTACTTTCATTCTAATTAATTAATTTTTTTTTATAATTTTACTCTTAAAAATTTTTAGTTATCATGAAATATTTGTAGAATGATTAGTATATAAACTTGCGGAAAAGAAAAAAATAATATATATACAATAAAATATAAATTATATCTTTTGTCTCTAATGTATCAAAATTCTTTAAAATTATAAAAAATAATTTTATTTAAAATAAAAAATAATGTGATTAAGTGTAATTTACTTAGATGTAATTAAAAAATAATTGAATACTATGTACAGTAAAAGATTGTTATTATTGAAAGACAAAATTGAATTAAAAATTATTTTTATGTATCATTTTTGTCCCTAATAATTTCGTCCTATTTAAGTCTATAACGTTTCAAAATTGTTTCAATTTTGTCCCGCCGTCAATTCTGTTAACAGATCTCTAACGGCAGGACAACATTGAGCCACTTTTGAAACGTTAGGGACTTAAATAGGATGATTGAAACGTTAGGGACAACTTTAGGACTTACCCCAAACGTTGGGGACAAAAATAATACTTTACTCTATTCAAAATTATTCACAATTATTCAACAACACAACAAAATTCAGGAGTTCACACTTCATAGCTTAACTAACAATAATTATTCACAATTATTCAACAAAGTTCACAGTTCAAATCAGTAACTTTAGTTGAATCAGTTCACACTTCACAAAGCAATAAAAAATCAGTAAATCACATAGTTAATAAAAAAAATTACCTAGAGCTAGAAGCATCAAACAATTATTCAATAAATCAGTAAATCAGAGACTTCACAGAGCTAGAAGCTTCAGTAAATCAGTTCACACTTTAGTGACTTCAGTAGTTCACACTTTACAGCTTAACTAACAATAATTATTCGTAATTATTCAACAAATTTTACAGTTCAGTTCAGTAACTTTCAGTTTACACTTCACAGAGCAATAAAAAAAATCAGTAAATCACATAGTTAATAAAAAAAAATTACCTAGAACTAGAAGCTAGAAGAATGAAACAATTATTCAATAAATCAGTAAATCAGTTCACACTTCAGTGACTCCAGTAGTTCACACTTTACAGCTTAACTAACAATAATTATTCACAATTATTCAATAAAGTTCACAGTTCAGTTCGGTAACTTCAGTTGAATCAGTTCACACTTCACAGTTCACACTTCATAGAGCAATAAAAAATCAGTAAATCACATAGTTAATTAAAAAAATTACCTAGAACTAGAAGTTAGAAGAATCAAACAATTATTCAATAAATCAGCAAATCAGAGACTTCACAGAGCTAGAAGCTTCAGTAAATCAGTAATTCAGTTCACACTTCAGTGACTTCATAGTTTACAAAGCTTCGTAGAATCAAACATTAACAATGGTTCAATCATAGTTAATAAAAAATTTACCTAGAAGCTAGAAAAAACCTTCAACAGAGCATGCAAGAGGGAGATAGAGACACCAAGGTAGCGTTTGTTTTCGGGGGTAGGATACAGAGACATGGACAATACTTGTTTAAAAAGCGTCTGGAAGCAGAGACATGGACAGTGGACATATTGTCTCTGAGACAATTTTTTATATTTTTGTGTCCACTCTTTCACGAAGGACAATGATGGACACGGAATTTGAAAGAGTGGACACGGACAATTTTATAAATTTTGTTTTCCTTTTTTTCCACTATTACCCCTTCTTATTTTTCCTATTGCGTTGTTCAGAGATACTTTTTTCTTCCTGTTCTTCCTCTATCTCTTTCTTTTTCAGGTACTCTCTCCTTTGTGTAGAATTTTTTATTGGGGTAGATAATTCTTTTCTTTTTATCGTTTTACTTCAATACCATTTTAACCTTATATTATATTATTTGATTTGTAATAAAAATAATAACAAAAATAATTAATCTTAAAACTTTTGAAAGATAAATATTAGTAAAAGTAAAATTAATCTTTTAAAATGCTAAAAAATAATTTATAAATTGTAATTAATTTTATATAATTTAAAGAAAAATCAGTTTTTTATAAAGAAAAATTAGTTTTTAGATAAAAAAATTAGTTTTTTTTAAATAAAAATAGATTTTTATATGCAAAAACTAATTGTTTTTTCATGTAAAAATATATTTTTTTTAAAATTAATTTTTTATTTAAAATTAATTTGGCTTATTAACTTAAACAAAATTTTTTATTAATCAAACTTAAATTTATTTTTTTTGTTAATCTTAACCATATGTATTCCTATATATTAATAATAAATTTTAAAATAAAATAATTATATTTATAAATTTTATTTTAATATAAATACTAATATATTTTTTTATTAAAATTTTTTGCTTCTTCAAATATTTTTTCAAGTTCCGTCTGTAATCCTACGTACTCTCATTTTTTATTAAATTAATTTGTATTGATGTAGAAAATTTGGAATCACAGTGCTATTTTGGTCATTTCATATAATATTTTAGTCTTGTCCATGTATATCCAAACATAATACTAGACATTACATTAGTGTCTTGTCCATCGTATCCAAACACAATACACAAAAAATAATTTTTAGTGTCTCCGTCCTATTGTCTCCGTTTCAATGTCATGTTCTGTCCTGTCTCTAAAAACAAACGCAGCCCAAATGACCAAGACAAGGAGCAGTGATGGAGTACCTTCGAACGGCTTCGAACTGGGACAGTGGTTGCGGAGAACAGAGCTAGTGCCGGTGGCGGCGTGGCTGCGCGATGGAGGAAGGTTGCGATGGCTGCACGATGGAAGGGAAGGTTGATATTGATGGCTGCTGCGCGATGGAGGGAAGGTGAGCGAGCAGACGATGGCTGTTGGAAGGAATGACGGCGGCGGCACGAGGCAGTTGCTGGACGGATGTAAGGGACGGCCAGGAGCTAGGGCTAAGTGCAAAGAATGGAGATTGAGTGTGAGAGAGGCAGAGGCATTCTGGAGTGGAATCTGGATCTGGGTATCGAGGATGGTGTTAAGGCTAAGTGCAGCAGCTGAAACGGCGACATTTCATTCCCCATTCAAAAAACCAACCGGATCACGGTTCGGTTCAACCGACCGATTTTTGGCCGGTTCACCGGTTCAATTCTGATTTTTGAAATCTACGATTTTAGCATTTGACCGAGTCATTTTTCTCTGCGGTTCACGGTTCTACCGGTTTGACCGGTCGGTCCGAACCGCTTTTCAGAACCTTGGTTCAAATCCCACTTCTAACATTTAGAAAAATAACTTTTTTTAAAATTATTTGTTTTGATTTCAATCTTAAACAAATATTATTTTTAAGAGTTTGTTTGTTTCAAGTTAAAATCACTTCCAAAATAAAAAGGTATATATAATTCAAGATATTCATTATTCTATCTCATATGTATTTTTTCAAACTATAAGAAGTAAATCTCACTTATACAAGAGATTGTTTGTTATCAAAGTTAACTAAATTTTCCAAAATATAACATTGTCAGGATGGCCGAGTGGTCTAAGGCGCCAGACTCAAGTTCTGGTCTTCGTGAGAGGGCGTGGGTTCAAATCCCACTTCTGACATATGAAAAAATAATTTTTCGTAAAATTATTTATTTTGATTTCAATCTTAAACCAGTCTTATTTTTAAGAATTTATTTGTTTCAAGTTAAAATCACTTCTAAAATAAAAAGACATATATAATTTAAGATATTCATTATTCTATCTTATGTACATTTTCCAAACTATAAGAAGTAAATCTCACCTATACAAGAGATTGCTTATTATCAAATTTAACTAACTTTTGCAAATTATAATATATTGTCCGAGTGGTCTAAGGCGCCAGACTCAAGTTCTGGTCTTCGTGAGAGGGCGTGGGTTCAAATCCCACTTTTGACATTTGGAAAATTAATATTTCGTAAAATTATTTGTTTTGATTTTAAGTTAAAATCACTTCTAAAATAAAAAGACATACATAATTCAAGATATTCATTATTTTATCTCATATACATTTTCCAAGCTATAAGAAGTAAATCTCACCTATACAAGAGATTGCTTATTATCAAATTTAGCTAACTTTTGCAAACTATAATATATTGTCAGGATAGTCGAGTGGTCTAAGGCATTTATTTGTTTTGATTTCAATGTTAAACAAGTATTATTTTCAAGAATTTGTTTAAGTTAAAATCACTTCTAGAATAAAAAGACATATATAATTTAAGATATTTATTATTCTATCTCATATACATTTTTCAAGCTATAAGAAGTAAATCTTACTTATACAAGAGATTGCTTATTATCAAATTTAACTAACTTTTCCAAACTATAATATATTATTAGGATGGCCAAGTGGTCTAAGGTGCCAAAGGGTGTGGGTTCAAATCCCACTTCTCACATTTGGAAACATAAATTTTCGTAAAATTATTTGTTTTGATTTCAATCTTAAACAAGTATTATTTTTAAGAGTTTGTTTGTTTGAAGTTAAAATCACTTCTAAAATAAAAAGGCATATATAATTCAAGATATTCATTATTGTATCTCATGCATTTTTTTAAGTAAGCAGACATGTTCGTTTTAATAAAGACGTTGGAGAGACTATTCTGATTTATTCTCTCTCTTGCTTCTCACTTCCGGACACACTTACTAGAGAAATTCATAGTTTCTCTCTTAATTTTGGTGGAAACAAAAAAGTTTAGAGAGAAAAATGCCTTGGATAAGTTGGGATACTATGACTCGACCGAAATTAAAAGGGGGTTAGGTTTCAAATATGAGTCCTGCTAGGGAGCCAATGGCTTATTTGTACAATGTGTACAATGGGCTATATGAATTACAAAATGAACATCACCCATAATATTCAGAATAACCATCCACCTTTCAAATCTAGAGCTCTAATACCATGTCATGATACCACTCATACTAGAAGCTTACGCTGATGGAAAAAGGTAACACTAATGATTATATCTCTAATACTCCCTAAACCTCCATTGTACGCATTGTACAAATATTTCATTGGCTCCCCATACTTTTCCTTCAAATATTTGGGTGCTTAGAACCTAGCTCTTCTAGCCAAACAGTGCTAAAAAATTGCTACTCAGCCACCATTCCTACTATCTGGAGTTCTAAAAGGTAAATATTTTTGCTGTGGCGGTATGATGAATGCTGAAATAGGAACTGTACCTTCTTGGGACTGATGAAGTATTTTGGAGGGTCGCAAGGTTATTGAGAATGGGATGGTGTGGCGAGTTGGTGACGGAGGTTGCAATAAAATCATCGGTGACCCTTGGCTCGCAACCCTATATACCCGTATTCCATCCCTCTATCGGTAAGCATTGGATACCAAATTGCATATAGCTTCTCTCACCCACTGCTGGAATTTTGCACATAGATTATGAGGAACTGAGCATTGTGGAAAGGATTTCATGAAAGACTCCCAACGATGCTGACCTTAAACCATCGTATCTCAACGGTCTCTTCAATATGTAAGAGATGTAGAAATAATCAACCACTGTGTTTACTTGTGCGAGAATTCAAAAGAGGTATGGGAATATGGGATAAATGTGACTTATCTTTAACAACTGGAGAAGACAACAACAACTCCTTCTTATGCTACTGGAATGCGAGGAAGGGATTGCTCCTAGGACAGAAGAACTATACTCGAGTGCTATACAATTAATTGGCACATCTAGAAGAGGAGAAATAGACTGCTCTTTGAGGGAGAATCATTCTTGGTGGATATTGTAGCCTCCTCTCCACTAAAGCTATACACTCAAGTCCAACATCCGCACAATTCCTAGATTCTGAAATGTTACTTCTTTTTCTTCTTTGAGTTTATTTACTTATGGTACTAATTTTTTTTAGTGTTGGGAGAACATCCACTTTCTTTCTTTGTCTGTGAACACTTGTAACTTTCTTTTAATTGATGAATAAAGTTATCTATCTTAGAAAAAAAAGAAGTAACTCTCACTTACACCAGAGATTGCTTGTTATCAAAGTTAACTAATTTTTTGAAATTATAATATATTGTCAAGATGGTCAAGTAGTCTAAGACAAAATTATTTATTTTGATTTTAGTTTAAACCAGTATTATTTTCAAGGATTTACTTATTTTAAGTTAAAATCACTTATAAAATAAAAAAAGAGATACACAATTCAAAATATTCATTATTTTGTCTCATACATTTTTCCTAGCTTTAGAAGTAACTCTCACTTATACAAGAGATTGTTTGTTATTCAAGTTAATTAATGTTTTCAAATTATTAGAGCTCTAACTAACTATTATTGTCAACTTATGTAACTTATCATAACTGACATAAATATGCTGATAAATATAGTTAGTATTAGTATCCTTTGAGATCCGGGTGAAGTATTCCTTCCCTATTTTCGAAAGTGCAATGGGAATGCTCTAAGGCTAGTATGCCTATGATTGAGACCTTGTAAACCCCGATTAATTAGTAGATAATTAGTCAGTAAATTATTTTTTTAATAAGGAAGATTAGAAATGCGAATATTATATCAAATTAGGATAGAGCTCACCGAAACGTGAATTTTAATACTAATTTCGAAGAAAACGATAATTTTCTGTCTAAGCTCTGATCGCTGCACCGTAACTTTTCCGTCCGAGCTCCGATCGCTTGATGGAGGTATTGAATTTCTTTGTTCTTTGATGTTTTAGGATCCAATTAGCTTGAGAAAAATGTTCACTCTTGCTTATGTGAAGCTTGGGTAAGGTGAGGATACAATAACTCTATTTTAATTTCATTGGATTTGAGCTTTGAGTATTAAATTGGATATATATGTGTTATAAATGTGTATTAGGTTGTGAATAAATAATTGGAGCTCGAAATTGTGAATACTGAAACTTGGAGGAAGTGAATTAGTTGAGGTTTTGAGGGCTGTGTTCTTTTAGGAAAATTGTCTTGGAATAATACTTGGGAATCGGCTAAGGTATGGTTTAGGTTTCTTGCATTTAATATATAATGTTCTGTGAAAACTTAGGCTAGATGACCATAGGATAAGTTGGAATGCAGGTGTATATTTAATGTTTAGTAATGTGTTGATGAATATGCTTGGTTTGGTTTGGTGATTTGTTTGTAAGATGATATTGGTTGCTAGTTGGATCTTTGAAAGGATATGTGATTGAATTGTTGATTATATGGCTATATTTTAGTTTGGTTGAATGATGATTGATGAAAAGATATGGAGCTTGTTGAGGATTATTGTTGGCAATTTGGACTGGTGGTAATAGGTTTGAAAATAATTGGAATGGAAATTTCGAATGAAAAATGAGGTATTTTGTGTTAAAAGCCTAGGAATTGTGAACTATGATTCTTAGTTGAATTTTGGTTGTTGGATTTGAATATTGTATGAGTATAATTATTGATCTGAGGTAGATTTATTGTGGTAATTGTTATGATGATGAGGAAGGGTATATTGAATTGAAAAGAATGCAGGTTTGGACTCGAAAAGGGTGGCAAAGTCTGAGTTTTAGAGGAGATGCTGCCGAAATTTTATAAAAATTAGAGATTTTGTTTATATGATTATTTAAAAAGATTTAGATTCAAAGGTTATATGGTTTGATTTTGAGTTATTAAGAAAATGAGCATGTTTTAAGTTTGATTCATTTAGAAAAGAATGAATTATATTTTGAATTGGAACTATTGATGGACGGAATGGGAGGTGTGATAATGAAGGATAAGGATTGAATATGATTGATGTATAATAATGAATGAGATGCGATTGGGAATGATGTGGATGTTGATGAATTATAATTGTATTATTTATATGGCTTATGAATTTGAATGATCTGAGATACGAGATTCCCTGGATTAAGTGCCGTGGCTTGCCACCACGTGTACCAGGTTGAAAACTCGATACTCTGTTGACCCTACGACGTAAGTGTGACCGGGCACTATATAAATTCCCGGGAATGTTACCCCCATTGAGCAATATTGATTATTTGAGAAAAAGCTATGCATAGACTCTTGGGGATGCACGTCGAGGAACAGTCTAGGACAATTCAGACTTGTCGGGTTGGCTAGATAACCGACAGATGAGCCTCATCAGCTATAGGACAGGCATGCATCATATGCATATTACTTGAACTACTTGCTTGTGCTTTAATTGGGTGTGCCTAAATGTACTTGCCATGTTAAATGTGTACTTGTTACCTGCAGTATTTGTAACCTTCTTGTGCTTGCCTTTATCTGTTTAAATATCTGTGAAAATGCGTGATGGAGTTGGAGGTATGAAGGAATGGCAGTATAGGACTTAGATTTAAGGTTAAGTTAAGTTAAGTTTAAATATTCTTAGAAAACCACCTTTTATGGCTTCTGTTTAATACTTTAAGCTCTATAATCTGAGTGTCAGCGTTCTAGGATTGCCTCTGGCATTCCCAGGACCTTATATATTATGTGTGAGGCACCTTTACCATACTGAGAACCTCCGGTTCTCATTCCATACTATATTGTTATTTTCAGATGCAGGTCGAGAGGCAGGTCGAGAGGCATCTCGTTAGGCGTCTGGACTCTTGAAGCGGAGTGGTTACTGGGTTATTTTGCTATGCTATGATATATATATATATATATATATATATATATATATCCGTATAACTTATTCTTTTTTATCCTCTTAGAGGTTTATGGAGAGGCATGATTGTGTATATGTACTTTTGAGTTTTGGATATGTATATATATATGTAATAACCCAATTCGAATGGGAAGGAAGTGAGCTTATTTTGTCAGTCGGTCCACAACCACCCAAATAGCGTCACAACCAGACCGAGTTCTAGGTAAACCTATCACAAAATCCATTACGATACCCTCCTATTTCCATTGTGAAATCTCCAAAGGCTGAAGGGTCCCTGGTGGTCTCTGATGCTCATTCTTAACTTTCTGACACGTTAAAAAATTTAGATACGTGCAATGCCACATCATTCTTTATCCTTGGTCACCAGGACATCGCTTTCAGTTCTTGATACATTTTGGTACTCCCTGGGTGTATTGAAAACCCACTCTTATGAGCTTCCTTCAAGATACTCTGTCGTAGGTCTCCAACATCTAGCACAACAATCCAGTTCTTGAACCTCCACAAGTCATCCTGTCCTTTTGACACCCTCGACTGTTTTCCCTGTTCAATTGCTGGTAATACCTTTCGTAACGCTTCACTATCTTGATGAGCTTTCAGAAGTTCTGATTTAAAATCACTTGAAATCTGCAACTGACTCAAACACAAAATTCCATATTCTTCTCTAATTCCCAAATTCAAACCTTGAAATGCCCTTAGTAATTCTTCTTCCCATAGCATTATCCAAGCTGCATATAAAGATTTCCGACTCAAGGCGTCCGCCACAACGTTCGCTTTTCCTGGATGATAATTCAATTCAAAATCATAATCTTTCAGAAACTCCATCCATCTCCTCTGATGCATATTCAATTCTTTTTGCTCAAAGAGATACTTCAAACTCTTATGGCCTGAGAAGACATGAAACTTAATGACATAGAGATAATGTCTCTAGATTTTCAGAGCAAACACAATAGCAGCAAGTTCTAAGTAGTGAGTCGGATAGTTCATCTCATGCAGCCTTAATTGCCATGAGGCGTATGCTACAACATTCCGGTGCTGCATTAGAACGCACCCCAAACCCTTCAGCGATGCATCACAGTACACTCCAAACGGCTCACTTGGTTCAAGCAATACCAATACGGGTGCAGTAATCAACCTTTGCTTCAATGCTTGGAAACTCTCTTCACACTCCGGAGTCCAAACAAAAGGCGTATCCTTCCTAGTCAATTTAGTTAAAGGTAAGGCGAGCTGTGAAAATCCTTTAATGAATCTGTGATAATACCCCACCCAACCTAGGAAACTCCTGATCTCTGTCACTGAAGTTGGTCGCTCCCAATTCATTACTGCTTCCACCTTAGCAAGATCCATAGCTATTCTCTGCTTACTGAAAAGTAGCCGAGAAACTTTACTTCACTCTTCCAAAACTCACATTTAGATAACTTAGCATATAACTTTCTGTCTCTTAGAATTTGCAGCACAGCTCGCAAGTGATCAGCATGTTCCTCTTCAGATTTAGAATAAACAAGAATATCATCAATGAAGACAATAACAAACTTGTCCAGATATGGTCGGAAAATCCTGTTCATATAATCCAAAAATACTGCCGGGGCATTAGTTAACCCGAAAGACATCACTGTATACTCATAATGACCATAACGTGTCCTAAAAGCAATTTTCAGAATATCCTCATCTCTAAACCTTATCTGATGATACCCGGATCGCAGATCAATCTTAGAAAACACACCTGCACCTTGTAATTGATCCAATAGGTCTTCGATTCTAGGTAACAGATATTTGTTCTTTATAGTAATCTTATTCAACTGCCGATAGTTGACACACAACCGCATACTACTATCCTTCTTCTTTACTAGTAACACTGGCGCTCCCCACGGAAAAACACTTGGTCGGATAAAATGCTTACCCAATAGATCTTTCAGCTGAACCTTCAGTTCAGCCATTTCTAAAGGTGACATCCTGTAAAGAATAATCGAAATCGAACCGGCTCCAGGCACCAACTCAATTGCAAATTCAACCTCCCGGTTAGGTGAAACTTCACATACAACCAGAATCTGCTCTAAACTCTGATCATCAACTGATATTCCCGCAATTAGTAACATAATACCCTGATATTCAATTCCAAAACAATTTACTATCATAGAGTTCAAATAGTAACGGTTCACTACAACCGGTACTCCTGGCCCTTCTAGCATAAACTGTACTGGCTTCTCAGAGCAATCAGACAAAATATGATTCTTAGATAACCAACCTCCCGGTTATCCCAGCATCATCTGGCTGTAGGATACGTCGTATTCCCTACCACCAATGCTGAGCCTCGTCATGCAGATGATAAGGTCCAAACTCAACCAATTGCTCCTCAGGAACCTGCTGAGCCTGCAACGCCCTTTCCATAACCTGAATCCAATTATCTGCATCAGTGGGATTTGAGGTTCCCCTAAAAGTCGGAAGGCAAACTTTCAGAAATGTAGCAAGTGTCATAGGGCCGTCTTCCTCATTATTGTTCTCGTCATTACCCTGATTTATTTGATTATCCAGTGCCTCGGCTGTTGCCTGCATAGCTGCAGTCATATTTCCCAAGGCAACCATAAAGTCTACTGGATCAGTCCCTGCCGGGCCAGGAGTAACGGTGCCTATCCTATCTCTACCTCACCCAAGACCGCGTCCGCGAGTCGACATATGGTCCTTATACACACTAAACAAGTGATAATAAGTTGATCAGTCTTAATATCACAGGTCTAATGCTTTAAGTTCCAAATGCATGCTCACAAACGTTTATGCTATATATATCATTCAGATATCCTAATAGCACATAAACACATATACAGAGAATGCACAGAAGCACAATCAGTCCGTCTTTCAGGCTCTATAGGAACGAACTGCTCTGATACCATAATGTAACACCTACCACACAGAGCTTTACGCTTAAGTCGTAAAACAGAGGTGGTGTGGTATTACAACCTCTAAAATAAAATGTATATATATAATAGCAGAAGAATTATAATATGCTAGGAGCCTTGAAGAATAGAGGAAATAAAAATCGCGAAATAAAAGCGCAACGCTCGAGAAATGAGTTAACTTGCGTTCTAAGAAAGCTACAACTGTCAAGTGTAAAGTTACCTAAAACAGGAACAGAGAGTCAATGATACAAAATAACGAGCTCCTGACTCAGCCTGCGAAGTCAAGACTGGCCGGAGAATATACACACATATATACATACATACATACATATATATATATATATATATATATATATATCCGAAACCCAAAAGTACATATACACAATCCTGCCTCTCCATAAACCTCTAGGAGGATCAAAAGAACAAGTTATGTGGAAAGAAAACCAAGTACATATATATACATCATAACATAACAAAATAACCCTGTAACCACTTCGCTTCAAGAGCCCAGACGCCTAACGAGATGCCTCTCGATCTACATCTGAAAAACAACAACATAGTATGGAATGAGAACCGGAGGTTCTTAGTATGGTAAAGGTGCCACACACATAATATATAAGGTCCTGGGAATGCCAGAGGCAATCCTAGAATGCCGACACTCAGATTATAGAGCTTAAAGTATTAAACAGAAGCCATAAAAGGTGGTTTTCTAAGGATATTTAAACCTAACTTAACTTAACCTTAAATCTAAATCCTATTCTGCCATTCCTCCATACCTCTAACTCCATCATGCATTTCACAGACAGATAAAAAGACAAAGGCAAGCACAAGAAGGTTACAAATACTGCAGGTAACAAATACACATTTAAAATGGCAAGTACATTTAGGCACACCCAATTAAAGCACAAGCAAGTAATTCAAGTAATATGCATATGATGCATGCCTGTCCTATGGCTGATGAGGCTCATCTGTCGGTTATCCAGCCAACCTGACAAGTCTGAATTGTCCTTAGACTGTCCCCCCGACGTGCATCCCCAAGATTCTATGCATAGCTTTTTCTCAAATAATCAATATTTCTCAATGGGGGTAACATTCCCGGAAATTTATATAGTGCCCGGTCACACTTACGTCGTAGGGTCAACAGAGTATCGAGTTTTCAACCTAGTACACGTGGTGGCAAGCGACGTCACTTTATCCAGGGAATCTCGTATCTTAGATCATTCAAATTCATAAGCCATATAAATAATTCAATTATAATTCATCAACATCCACATCATTCTCAATCGTATCTCATTCATCATCATACATCAATCATATTCAATTCTTATCCTTCATTATCACACCTCCTATTTCGTCCATCAATAGTTCCAATTCAAAACATAATTCATTCCTTTCTAAATAAATCAAACTTAAAACGTGCTCATTTTCTTAATAACTCAAAATCAAATCATATAACCTTTGAATCTAAATCTTTTCAAACAATCATCTAAACAAAATCTCTAATTTTTATAAAATTTCGGCAGCATCTCCTCTAAAACTCGGACTTTGCCACCCTTTTCGGGTCCAAACCTGCATTCTTTCCAATTTAACATACCCTTCCTCATCATCATAACAATCACCACAATAAATCTACCTCAGATCAACAATTATACTCATACAATATTCAAATCCAATAACCAAAATTCAACTAAAAATTATAGTTCACAAATCCTAGGCTTTTAACACAAAATACCTCATTTTTCGTTCAAAATTTCCATTCCAATTATTTTCAAACCTATTACCACCATTCCAAATTGCCAACAATAATCCTCAACAAGCTCCATATCTTTTCATCAATCATCATTCAACCAAACCAAAATATAGCCATATAATCAATAATTCAATCACATATCCTTTCAAAGATCCAACTAGCCACCAATATCATCTTACAAACAAATCACCAAACCAAACCAAGCATATTCATCAACCCATTACTAAACATTAAATATACACCTGCATTCCAACTTATCGTATGTTCATCTAGCCTAAGTTTTCACAGAACATTATATATTAAATGTAAGAAACCTAAACCATACCTTGGCCGATTCCCACCTAACGATCAAGGCACTTTAATTATAATAAACACAGACCTTCCAAAACAAACACAACCCTTCCAGAATTCAGTAAACACTAGGCTCAGCTTCCTCCAAGTTCCAATATCCACAATTCCAAGCTCCAATTATTTATTCACAACCTAATACACATTTATAACACACATATATCCAATTTAATACTCAAAGCTCAAATTTAATAAAATTAAAATAGAATCATCGTGTCCTCACCTTACCCAAGCTTCACATAAGCAAGAGTGAATGTTTTCCTCAAGCTAATTGGATCCTAAAATATCAGAAATCAAAGAAATTCAACTTCCTTTCTCAAATTTTGAAAATTGGGGGAAAAGAGTGGCTGAGAATATTTAAGTGTTTACCTATAAAATTGTTCCAGTAGAAATGTAAAGCTCGACGTGGTGGACGCGTGGCCACAAACGCTGCGGCGATTGGAGCTCGGACGGAGAAGTTACGGCATATAGAAGATTGCCGTAAGGGTTCGGTGAAGTTTCGTTCTTCCCTCCCCTTTGTGTGCTGCAACTTCGTTTTTGTTAAAATGAAGGGGAAGAAAGGCTTTGGGCTCACTTAAAAGGGCTGGTCCGGTTGGGCCCACGGCTTGGTTTGGACCCGGTTCAACCGGTTCGGCCCGTTTGGTCCAATTTTGAACCGTTTTCTTCGAAATTAGTGTCAAAATTCTCGTTTCGATGAGTTCTATCCTAATTTGATATAATATTCGCATTTTAATCTTCCTTATTAAAAATTAATTTATTGACTAATTATCTACTAATTTAATCGGGGTTTACAATTTACCTAGAAGCTAGAAAAAACCTTCAACAGAGCATGCAAGAGGGAGATAGAGACACCAAGTGACCAAGACAAGGAGCAGTGATAGAGTACCTTCGAACGGGCTTCGAACTGGGACACTGGTTACGGAGAACAGAGCTAGTGCCGGCAGTGGCGTGGCTGTGCGATGGAGGAAGGTTGCGATGGCTGCACAATGGAAGGGAAGGTTGATATTGATGGTTGCTGCGCAATGGCGGGAAGGTGAGCGTGCAGACGATGGCTGTTGGAAGGAATGACGGCGGCGGCACGAGGCAGTTGCTAGTCGGAGGTAAGGAACGGTCAGGAGCTAGGGCTTAGTGCAGAGGATGGAGATTGAGTGTGAGAGAGGCAGAGGCATTCTGGAGTGGAATCTGGATCTGGGTATCGAGGATGGAGTTAGGGCTAAGTGCAGCAGCTGAAACGGCGACATTTCATTCCCCATTCAAAAAACCAACCGGATCACGGTTCGGTTCAACCGACCGATTTCCGGCCGGTTCACCGGTTCGATTTTTATTTTTAGAATCTAAGATTTTTGCATTTGACTGAGTCGTTTTTCTCTGCGGTTCACGGTTCTACCGGTTTGACCGGTCGGTCCAAACCGCTTTTCAGAACCTTGGTTCAAATCCCACTTCTAACATTTAGAAAAATAACTTTTTATAAAATTATTTGTTTTGATTTCAATCATAAACAAATATTATTTTTAAGAGTTTGTTTGTTTCAAGTTAAAATCACTTCTAAAATAAAAAGGTATATATAATTCAAGATATTCATTATTCTATCTCATATGTATTTTTTCAAACTATAAGAAGTAAATCTCACTTATACAAGAGATTGTTTGTTATCAAAGTTAACTAAATTTTCCAAAATATAACATATTGTCAGGATGGCCAAGTGGTCTAAGGTGCCAAACTCAAGTTCTGGTCTTCGTCAGAGGGCGTGGGTTCAAATCCCACTTCTGACATATGGAAAAATAATTTTTTGTAAAATTATTTATTTTGATTTCAATCTTAAACCGGTATTATTTTTAAGAATTTATTTGTTTCAAGTTAAAATCACTTCTAAAATAAAAAGACATATATAATTTAAGATATTCATTATTCTATCTTATGTACATTTTCCAAACTATAAGAAGTAAATCTCACCTATACAAGAGATTGCTTATTATCAAATTTAACTAACTTTTGCAAATTATAATATATTGTCAGGATGGCCGAGTGGTCTAAGGCGCCAGACTCAAGTTCTGGTCTTCGTGAGAGGGCGTGGGTTCAAATCCCACTTTTGACATTTGAAAAATTAATATTTCGTAAAATTATTTGTTTTGATTTTAAGTTAAAATCACTTCTAAAATAAAAAGACATACATAATTCAAGATATTCATTATTCTATCTCATATACATTTTTCAAGCTATAAGAAGTAAATCTCACCTATACAAGAGATTGCTTATTATCAAATTTAGCTAACTTTTGCAAACTATAATATATTGTCAGGATAGTCGAGTGGTCTAAGGCATTTATTTGTTTTGATTTCAATGTTAAACAAGTATTATTTTCAAGAATTTGTTTAAGTTAAAATCACTTCTAGAATAAAAAGACATATATAATTTAAGATATTTATTATTCTATCTCATATACATTTTTCAAGCTATAAGAAGTAAATCTTACTTATACAAGAGATTGCTTATTATCAAATTTAACTAACTTTTCCAAACTATAATATATTATTAGGATGGCCAAGTGGTCTAAGGTGCCAAAGGGTGTGGGTTCAAATCCCACTTCTCACATTTGGAAACATAAATTTTCGTAAAATTATTTGTTTTGATTTCAATCTTAAACAAGTATTATTTTTAAGAGTTTGTTTGTTTGAAGTTAAAATCACTTCTAAAATAAAAAGGCATATATAATTCAAGATATTCATTATTGTATCTCATGCATTTTTTTAAGTAAGCAGACATGTTCGTTTTAATAAAGACGTTGGAGAGACTATTCTGATTTATTCTCTCTCTTGCTTCTCACTTCCGGACACACTTACTAGAGAAATTCATAGTTTCTCTCTTAATTTTGGTGGAAACAAAAAAGTTTAGAGAGAAAAATGCCTTGGATAAGTTGGGATACTATGACTCGACCGAAATTAAAAGGGGGTTAGGTTTCAAATATGAGTCCTGCTAGGGAGCCAATGGCTTATTTGTACAATGTGTACAATGGGCTATATGAATTACAAAATGAACATCACCCATAATATTCAGAATAACCATCCACCTTTCAAATCTAGAGCTCTAATACCATGTCATGATACCACTCATACCAAAAGCTTACGCTGATGGAAAAAGGTAACACTAATGATTATATCTCTAATACTCCCTAAACCTCCATTGTACGCATTGTACAAATATTTCATTGGCTCCCCATACTTTTCCTTCAAATATTTGGGTGCTTAGAACCTAGCTCTTCTAGCCAAACAGTGCTAAAAAATTGCTACTCAGCCACCATTCCTACTATCTGGAGTTCTAAAAGGTAAATATTTTTGCTGTGGCGGTATGATGAATGCTGAAATAGGAACTGTACCTTCTTGGGACTGATGAAGTATTTTGGAGGGTCGCAAGGTTATTGAGAATGGGATGGTGTGGCGAGTTGGTGACGGAGGTTGCAATAAAATCATCGGTGACCCTTGGCTCGCAACCCTATATACCCGTATTCCATCCCTCTATCGGTAAGCATTGGATACCAAATTGCATATAGCTTCTCTCACCCACTGCTGGAATTTTGCACATAGATTATGAGGAACTGAGCATTGTGGAAAGGATTTCATGAAAGACTCCCAACGATGCTGACCTTAAACCATCGTATCTCAACGGTCTCTTCAATATGTAAGAGATGTAGAAATAATCAACCACTGTGTTTTCTTGTGCGAGAATTCAAAAGAGGTATGGGAATATGGGATAAATGTGACTTATCTTTAACAACTGGAGAAGACAACAACAACTCCTTCTTATGCTACTGGAATGCGAGGAAGGGATTGCTCCTAGGACAGAAGAACTATACTCGAGTGCTATACAATTAATTGGCACATCTAGAAGAGGAGAAATAGACTGCTCTTTGAGGGAGAATCATTCTTGGTGGATATTGTAGCCTCCTTTCCACTAAAGCTATACACTCAAGGCCAACATCCGCACAATTCCTAGATTCTGAAATGTTACTTCTTTTTCTTCTTTGAGTTTATTTACTTATGGTACTAATTTTTTTTAGTGTTGGGAGAACATCCACTTTCTTTCTTTGTCTGTGAACACTTGTAACTTTCTTTTAATTGATGAATAAAGTTATCTATCTTAGAAAAAAAAAGAAGTAACTCTCACTTACACCAGAGATTGCTTGTTATCAAAGTTAACTAATTTTTTGAAATTATAATATATTGTCAAGATGGTCAAGTAGTCTAAGACAAAATTATTTATTTTGATTTTAGTTTAAACCAGTATTATTTTCAAGGATTTACTTATTTTAAGTTAAAATCACTTATAAAATAAAAAAAGAGATACACAATTCAAAATATTCATTATTTTGTCTCATACATTTTTTCTAGCTTTAGAAGTAACTCTCACTTATACAAGAGATTGTTTGTTATTCAAGTTAATTAATGTTTTCAAATTATTAGAGCTCTAACTAACTATTATTGTCAACTTATGTAACTAATCATAACTGACATAAATATGCTGATAAATACAGTTAGTATTAGTATCCTTTGAGATCCGGGTGAAGTATTCCTTCCCTATTTTCGAAAGTGCAATGGGAATGCTCTAAGGCTAGTATGCCTATGATTGAGGCCTTGTAAACCCCGATTAATTAGTAGATAATTAGTCAGTAAATTATTTTTTTAATAAGGAAGATTAGAAATGCGAATATTACATCAAATTAGGATAGAGCTCACCGAAACGAGAATTTTAACACTAATTTCGAAGAAAACGGTAATTTTTCCGTCCGAGCTCCGATGGTTGCACCGTAACTTTTCCGTCCGAGCTCCAATCGCTACACCGTTTACGGCCACGCGTCCACTGCGTCGAGCTCTACGTTTCTACTGGAACAATTTCATAGGTAACTTGTTCTTTTATTCTCAGCCTCTTCTTTCCTAATTTTTGGGAAATTAAGTGGAGGTATTAAATTTCTTTGTTCTTTGATGTTTTAGGATCCAATTAGCTTGAGAAAAATGTTCACTCTTGCTTATGTGAAGCTTGGGTAAGGTGAGGATACGATAACTCTATTTTAATTTCATTGGATTTGAGCTTTGAGTATTAAATTGGATATATATGTGTTATAAATGTGTATTAGGTTGTGAATAAATAATTGGAGCTCGAAATTGTGAATACTGAAACTTGGAGGAAGCGGATTAGTTGAGGTTTTGAGGGCTGTGTTCTTTTAGAAAAATTGTCTTGGAATAATACTTGAGAATCGGCTAAGGTATGGTTTAAGTTTCTTGCATTTAATATATAATGTTCTGTGAAAACTTAGGCTAGATGACCATAGGATAAGTTGGAATGCAGGTGTATATTTAATATTTAGTAATGGGTTGATGAATATGCTTGGTTTGGTTTGGTGATTTGTTTGTAAGATGATATTGGTTGCTAGTTGGATCTTTGAAAGGATATGTGATTGAATTGTTGATTATATGGCTATATTTTGGTTTGGTTGAATGATGATTGATGAAAAGATATGGAGCTTATTGAGGATTATTGTTGGCAATTTGGACTGGTGGTAATAGGTTTAAAAATAATTGGAATGGAAATTTCAAATGAAAAATGAGGTATTTTATGTTAAAAGCCTAGGATTTGTGAACTATGATTCTTAGTTGAATTTTGGTTGTTGGATTTGAATATTGTATGAGTATAATTGTTGATCTGAGGTAGATTTATTGTGGTAATTTTTATGATGATGAGGAAGGGTATATTGAATTGAAAAGAATGTAGGTTTGGACCTAAAAAGGGTGGCAAAGTCTGAGTTTTAGAGGAGATACTGCCAAAATTTTATAAAAATTAGAGATGTTGTTTATATGATTATTTAAAAAGATTTAGATTCAAAGGTTATATAGTTTGATTTTGAGTTATTAAGAAAATGAGCATGTTTTAAGTTTGATTCATTTAGAAAAGAATGAATTTTGTTTTGAATTGGAACTATTGATGGACGGAATGGGAGGTGTGATAATGAAGGATAAGAATTGAATATGATTGATGTATAATGATGAATGAGATGCGATTGAGAATGATGTGGATGCTGATTAATTATAATTGTATTATTTATATGGGTTATGAATTTGAATTATCTGAGATACGAGATTCCCTGGATTAAGTGCTGTGGCTTGCCACCACGTGTACTAGGTTGAAAACTCGATACTCTGTTGACCCTACGACGTAAGTGTGACCGGGAACTATATAAATTCCCGGGAATGTTACCCCCATTGAGAAATATTGACTATTTGAGAAAAAGCTATGCATAGACTCTTGGGGATGCACGTCGGGGAACAATCTAAGGACAATTCAGACTTGTCGGGTTGGCTGGATAACCGACAGATGAGCCTCATCAGCTATAGGGCAGGCATGCATCATATGCTTATTACTTGAACTACTTGCTTATGCTTTAATTGGGTGTGCCTAAATGTACTTGCCATGTTAAATGTGTACTTGTTACCTGCAGTATTTGTAACCTTCTTGTGCTTGCCTTTATCTGTTTAAATGTCTGTGAAAATGCGTGATGGAGTTGGAGGTATGAAGGAATGGCAGTATATGACTTAGATTTAAGGTTAAGTTAAGTTAGGTTTAAATATTCTTAGAAAACACACCTGCACCTTGTAATTGATCCAATAGGTCTTCGATTCTAGGTAACAGATATTTGTTCTTTATAGTAATCTTATTCAACTGCCGATAGTTGACACACAACCGCATACTCCTATCCTTCTTCTTTACTAGTAACACTGGCGCTCCCCACGGAAAAACACTTGGTCGGATAAAATGCTTACCCAACAGATCTTCCAGCTGAGCCTTCAGTTCAGCCATTTCTAAAGGTGACATCCTGTAAAGAATAATCGAAATCGAACCGGCTCCAGGCACCAACTCAATTGCAAATTCAACCTCCCGGTTAGGTGAAACTTCACATACAACCAGAATCTACTCTAAACTCTGATCATCAACTGATATTCCCGCAATTAGTAACATAATACCCTGATATTCAATTCCAAAACAATTTACTATCATAGAGTTCAAATAGTAACGGTTCACTACAACCGGTACTCCTGGCCCTTCTAGCATAAACTGTACTGGCTTCTCAGAGCAATCAGACAAAACATGATTCTTAGATAACCAATCTCCCGGTTATCCCAGCATCATCTGGCTGTAGGATACGTCGTATTCCCTACCACCAATGCTGAGCCTCGTCTTGCAGATGATAAGGTCCAAACTCAACCAATTGCTCCTCAGGAACCTGCTAAGATTGCAACGCCCTTTCCATAACCTGAATCCAATTATCTGCATCAGTGGGATTTGAGGTTCCCCTAAAAGTCGGAAGGCAAACTTTCAGAAATGTAGCAAGTGTCATAGGGCCGTCTTCCTCATTATTGTTCTCGTCATTACCCTGATTTATTTGATTATCCAGTGCCTCGGCTGTTGCCTGCATAGCTGCAGTCATATTTCCCAAGGCAGCCATAAAGTCTACTGGATCAGTCCCTGCCGGGCCAGGAGTAACGGTGCCTATCCTATCTCTACCTCGCCCAAGACCGCGTCCGCGAGTCGACATATGGTCCTTATACACACTAAACAAGTGATATTAAGTTGATCAGTCTTAATATCACAGGTCTAATGCTTTAAGTTCCAAATGCATGCTCACAAACGTTTATGCTATATATATCATTCAGATATCCTAATAGCACATAAACACATATACAGAGAATGCACAGAAGCACAATCAGTCCGTCTTTCAGGCTCTATAGGAACGAACTGCTCTGATACCATAATGTAACACCCTACCACACAGAACTTTACGCTTAAGTCATAAAACAGAGGTGGTGTGGTATTACAACCTCTAAAATAAAATATATATATATATATAATAGCAGAAGAATTATAATATGCTAGGAGCCTTGAAGAATAGAGGAAATAAAAATCGCGAAATAAAAGCGCAACGCTCGAGAAATGAGTTAACTTGCGTTCTAAGAAAGCTACAGTTGTCAAGTGTAAAGTAACCCAAAACAGGAACAGAGAGTCAATGATACAAAATAACGAGCTCCTGACTCAGCCTGCGAAGTCAAGACTGGCCGGAGAATATACACACACACACACACACACACACACACACACACACACACACACACACACACACACATATATATATATATATATATATATATATACATATCCGAAATCCAAAAGTACATATACACAATCCTGTCTCTCCATAAACCTCTAGGAAGATCAAAAGAACAAGCTATGCGGAGAGAAAACCAAGTACATATATATACATCATAACGTAACAAAATAACCCTGTAACCACTTCGCTTCAAGAGCCCAGACGCCTAACGAGATGCCTATTGATCTGCATATGAAAAACAACAACATAGTATGGAATGAGAACCGGAGGTTCTCAGTATGGTAAAGGTGCCACACACATAATATATAAGGTCCTGGGAATGCCAGAGGCAATCCTAGAACGCCGACACTCAGATTATAGAGCTTAAAGTATTAAACAGAAGCCATAAAAGGTGGTTTTCTAAGGATATTTAAACCTAACTTAACTTAACCTTAAATCTAAATCCTATTCTGCCATTCCTCCATACCTCTAACTCCATCATGCATTTCACAGACAGATAAATAGATAAAGGCAAGCACAAGAAGGTTACAAATACTGCAGGTAACAAATACACATTTAACATGGCAAGTACATTTAGGCACACCCAATTAAAGTACAAGCAAGTAATTCAAGTAATATGCATATGATGCATGCCTGTCCTATGGCTGATGAGGCTTATCTGTCAGTTATCCAGCCAACCCGACAAGTCTGAATTGTCCTTAGACTGTCCCCCGACGTGCATCCCCAAGATTCTATGCATAGCTTTTTCTCAAATAATCAATATTGCTCAATGGGGGTAACATTCCCGGAAATTTATATAGTGCCCGGTCACACTTACGTCGTAGGGTCAACAGAGTATCGAGTTTTCAACCTGGTACACGTGGTGGCAAGCGACGTCACTTTATCCAGGGAATCTCGTATCTCAGATCATTCAAATTCATAAGCCATATAAATAATTCAATTATAATTCATCAACATCCACATCATTCTTAATCATATCTCATTCATCATCATACATCAATCATATTCAATTCTTATCCTTCATTATCACACCTCCTATTTCGTCCATCAATAGTTCCAATTCAAAACATAATTCATTCCTTTCTAAATAAATCAAACTTAAAACGTGCTCATTTTCTTAATAACTCAAAATCAAATCATATAACCTTTGAATCTAAATCTTTTCAAACAATCATCTAAACAAAATCTCTAATTTTTATAAAATTTCGGCAGCATCTCCTCTAAAACTCGGACTTTGCCACCCTTTTCGGGTCCAAACCTGCATTCTTTCCAATTCAACATACCCTTCCTCATCATCATAACAATCATCACAATAAATCTACCTCAGATCAACAATTATACTCATACAATATTCAAATCCAACAACCAAAATTCAACTAAAAATTATAGTTCACAAATCCTAGGCTTTTAACAGAAAATACCTCATTTTTCATTCAAAATTTCCATTCCAATTATTTTCAAACCTATTACCACCAATCCAAATTGCCAACAATAATCCTCAACAAGCTCCATATCTTTTCATCAATCATCATTCAACCAAACCAAAATATAGCCATATAATCAATAATTCAATCACATATCCTTTCAAAGATCCAACTAGCCACCAATATCATCTTACAAACAAATCACCAAACCAAACCAAGCATATTCATCATTCCATTACTAAACATTAAATATATACCTGCATTCCAACTTATCCTATGGTCATCTAGCCTATGTTTTCACAGAACATTATATATTAAATGTAAGAAACCTAAATCATACCTTGGCCGATTCCCACCTAACGATCAAGGCACTTTAATTATAATAAACACAGCCCTTCCAAAACAAACACAGCCCTTCCAGAATTCAATAAACACTAGGCTCAGCTTCCTCCAAGTTCCAATATCCACAATTCCAAGCTCCAATTATTTATTCACAACCTAATACACATTTATAACACACATATATCCAATTTAATACTTAAAGCTCAAATTTAATAAAATTAAAATAGAATCATCGTGTCCTCACCTTACCCAAGCTTCACATAAGCAAGAGTGAACGTTTTTCTCAAGATAATTGGATCCTAAAACATCAGAAATCAAAGAAATTCAACTTCCCTTCTCAAATTTTGAAAATTGGGGGAAAAGAGTGGCTGAGAATATTTAAGGGTTTACCTATGAAATTGTTCTGGTAGAAATGTAGAGCTCGACGCGGTGGACGCGTGGCCACAAACGGTGCGGCGATCGAAGCTCGGACGGAGAAGTTACGGCGTATAGAAGATTGCCGTAAGGGTTCGGTGAAGTTTTGTTCTTCCCTCCCCTTTGTGTGCTGCAACTTCGTTTCTGTTAAAATGAAGGGGAAGAAAGGCTTTGGGCTCACTTAAAAGGGCTGGTCCGGTTGGGCCCACGGCCTGGTTTGGGCCCTGTTCAACCGGTTCGGCCCGTTTGGTCCAATTTTAGACCGTTTTTTTCGAAATTAGTGTCAAAATTCTCGTTTCGATGAGTTCTATCCTAATTTGATATAATATTCGCATTTCTAATCTTCCTTATTAAAAACTAATTTATTGACTAATTATCTACTAATTTAACCGGGGTTTACAATTTGTCCAGTCTAATTTTAATAAAAATAATACAGTTTAATTAATTATATGTGTTAAATTTTAATTTTTAAAAAATATCTTTAAAAAAAGATGTTTTTGACATCTTTATTTAAGTGACTCCCTATGAAATATATCCGGCTAAATTAGCATCCAGACACACGCGAATCTCCCGTAATAATACATCATTCTGATCTTGAAAGCACACAAGTTCGGGCTCAACATGATGAGTCTTAGTCTTTTTTATTGCATTGATAATGTCAATGCGACTATAAATTTTAGTTTTATGAGAGATTATTCCAACATTCTTGAATACACCTTAAATGTTTAAAATATCTGTAGTAGTTAAAATCTATCTAAAATATTCAGATTGATTAAATCTTTTAAAATTATGCGTTCCAATATTTTTTCCATTCGTCTATCTATAAGTTCGTATTCGTTTTTTCTCGTTTTAGACTTGGCCACTAATGATTTAATCCATCTTTCACTTTTTCAAGTTAAAATCACTTTTAAAATAAAAAAATATACACCATTAAAAATATTTATTAATCTCTTTCATATATACTTTTTTAAGCTATAAAAAGTAAATGTCAGTTATATATAAGAGATGGCTTGTTATATTATCCGAGCAAGCTAACTTTTCCAAACTATAAAAACTCTAACGGCTAACTATTTTGAGCTCATCTAATTAATTATAAGTCACAAAAAAAAATCTAATTAATTATAACTAAATAAATATGCAGGATTATTTAGCATAATTAACTATGTTAAATAGTTTAGACATGTTAAACCAAGTATATCTGGTGTAATAAAATAAAAAAATAAAAAATAAAAAATTAATAAGATAATCTTTTAAAAGATTTATTTCATATATTTTTAGGGTCTACTTGTAAGTAGAACGATTTGCTTAAATTTAATTTCTCTTATATAATTGTACGTGTTTAATGTCATATAATTAAGTGAATACTTTGGTCTGAATATAATTTGTCACATAAAACATTTATATAACATAATATGAATTAAAAAAAGTCACAAATATTGAAAGATATTTATAGTAACTTAGTTACTTGCCGTTAACAAGTAGGCACGTAACAACGACGGCCTTGATAGTTGATATTTCATATTTCTATGGATCACATTTCTCGACCTCTGCAGGATTATTTGAATTGCGCGTTTTGGAATCAGCAACGGTAGCATAAATAATTGCTCCAATCATCAATACTATTAGTCATTTTTAAGGGTGTATTTATTTTGAGTCCTAAAGATATATCTTAAGATTATAAATTAATTTTTTTTATTAAAAATACAAAAAATTAAATGTTTTAATATATTTATTTTAGATCTATTAAATATTTTTTTAATTTTTTATTAATAATAAATTTATTATATGTCATTAAAACGTTAGCTAATTTTTTTTTTTAAATTTGGTTTATTTTTCACTTTTTAGAATTGCATTTAGGTTAGACCAGGCCAGATTTTAATTGAGATATTTGAATTTCGTGTCTCTTCTTTAATTTTTATTAAGAGTTGTAAATTATCAAAATAAAGAAAACAAAAATATTATTATTATAGCGCAAAGAGTTGTTTTGGAATATGATCAGGACCGTTATAAGATCGGCATTACAGATCATAACTCGGCAATTTACGTTATTAATCGTCGTTATAGTTACAAATCGGCAATCAATGTCATTTATTAAAAAATAACGTTACAAATCAGTTTAACGGATTGCTTCACAAAAGTGAAACATCCAACCTAACGTTCACTCTTATTATTGCTCTTTAATACAGGCAATAAAGTAGGAACATAACCGATTTATACATTATCACCTATAAAAAGGTATGATCTTCTATTCTAAAGGATACATTGAATTCTCAATACTAACTTAAGCTTCGGAGTGCCTTTGCAGGTACACTCTCCTCTGTTTCTTGCTCAAAACTCTACGCGATTGGACATCCTCTTGGAGTAAAGCTCGGATTATCACAAAGTTCAAAGGTCGACACCGAAGATAACAACTCGGCGTCGATTTTTAGAGACCAAGCTCTCCCTCCAGGTATCCATACAAAAACAGAATACTTTATATTTGATAAATTAAAGAATGATTGTCTCTTGACTATGATGAATTTGGAGTAGGAATGGTCATTAACTTCATATATATATATATATATTAATTTTGAGAACTTATACAACATATTCAGATATATTGCACATTAAACAATACTAAATATAAAATATTGGTTACTAATAACATGGTTGGTCTAATTTATGGTTTTTATTTGTGCAAAAAAAATTAGTTTTAATTAATTCTTGACAATTAGCTTACACACACCAAACTTTACACAATATTTAGTATTTCAAAATTATTTTTTAAAAAATAAATTATTAAAAATTCATTCATTTATATAAATAACATGAAAACCTAAAAAAAAAAAAAAACTGATTTTAATTAAGGATCATAACAATTGTATATAATTCAATTTTGATTGGGACGAGCCTTTAGAAAACACTTGGGGTAAATATTTCACTACATACACAACATTTTACTACATTCATTGCGTAGGTAGCTACTATTGTTTATAAAAAGTATGTTTATAGAATTGAAAGTTGAAACAGCATATGACATGAAAGCAAAAAGGAGGCTACTCAGATAAAGACGCCTAAAACATCTTTTTTAAAAGATATTTTCATGTTGTGTTTTAATTAGTTTCTGTATAATTTATTCGGTGTTCCTCATCACATATTATTAAATTCCTCAAAAGATTTTCTTTCTAAAAACAATAAAAAACATTTAATTTAGACTAAAACAAAAAAGGTAATAAATTAACTATTAGATTTTTTTTAAAAGATTATTTACATAAAAAAATATATCACATTCATCAAAAAAAAAAAAATATATATATATATATAACAAGCTCTTAAAATTTTTATAAATAAAAAAATAATTAATTTTTATTCATATAATATATAAAACAATTACTATATTATTATTATATTATAGATTAAAATTTACTAATTTAAATTTTGTTTTTATTTTTAATATAAGCATTAGAAATAAATAAATTTTTTATAACAAGATGTAATGTAACAAAATATATATAATATTAGTTAGTTTTTAGAAAATTCTGAAAAGATGATTTTTTTTAATAAAGTGTTATTAAAAAATTAACATTATAAAAACTAATTTCAACCAATATCATATAATAGGTTATTAAATATATTTAATACAAAACACATTGAATATAAATTTTTATTGAGTTTAAATTTTAAATAATTTTTAATTGAATTTCGAATATGATCCGGCCATTACAAATCTAACATCATAAATCGGCATTATCACTCATAACTCGGCATTATTCACATTATTATCCAGAAAGCTGGCGTTATAGTTCGGCACTACAGGCATTAAATCGGCAATTCAATCATTAAATCGGCCACTTACGTTACAACTCAGCTTAACGGACTGATTTATAAAAGTGAAACGTCTGACCTAATGTTTCACCTTATTTATTGCTCTTTAATACAGGTAATAAAGCAGAATCATAACAGACTGATACATTTTCACCTATAAAAAGGTATGACTCCTATCCTAAAGACACATTGAATTCTCAATACTGACTTAAGCTTCGGAGTGCCTTTGCAGGTACACTCCCCCCTGTTTCTTTCTCAAAGCTCTACGCGATTGGACATCCTCTTGGAGTAAAGCTCGGATTGTCACAAGGCTTAAAGGTCGGCACCGGAAATAATAACTCGGCGTCGACTCCCAGAGACTGAGCTCTCCCTCCAGGTATCCATACAAGAACAATTGGCGCCCACCATGGGGCCGAGAATATAATCCCTTCCATATATCATCGGCCTCGAAGTTCTCGCCTGAGTCATGGCTGAACAACTTCCACCCACACCATCCGAACTCCTTCAGATGGTGATCGAGGAGAACCAAAGAATGGCATAGCAAATTGCCAACTTGAATAACACCCGAATTGAAAACAACAATGATCGGCAAGAACGAACAGAAGATGCAGAGTAGCAGTCAGGGCCAACACACGTCTCAGACACTGCTCGGCAGGAGGAGGAGCAACCCGAGCATAATGAGGAAGCTCGGCAAGACAACGAGAATGACGATCAGGAAAGCTCCTCTGGACCATTCACGGCCGAAGTGATGAACTTCGTGCTACCCCGGAGGTTTACTCTGCCAACCACTCTAACTCCCTATGATGGGTTAGGTGATCCGAAGAAATACATCAAGAAGTTCACCTCTATAATGATAGTAAACGGTACATCTGATAAAGTTTTATGTCGTTGCTTTTCATCTTACTTAGACGGTCCTGCACTTGATTGGTTTTGTTCTTTGCCTGCAGGTTCTATTTCTCGATTTCGAGATATATCAAAGCCCTTTGAGGAGCACTTTGTTGGATCGGCCATCTACTTACATGACTCCGATTATCTGAACACAATCAAGCAAGGCCAGCACGAAAGCTTCAAGGACTACATGATGCGCTTCACAAAGATAGCCCTAAGTATACCCGACCTCCACCCTGAGGTGGAGCTACACGCCATAAAAAGCGGATTGCGACCAGGAAAGTTCCAGGAAACTATTGCTGTGGCCAAACCTAAGACTATGGCCGAGTTCCGCGAAAAGGCAAAAGGTCAGATCGACATCGAGGAACTCCAGCAAGCTCAGAAACTAGAAAAGCCTCATTACAGAGACGACGACAAAACTCGAGACAAAAAGAAGAACTTCAAACCGACTTCGCGATACGAGTCCTACACTCAATTCAACACTAAACGCGATGATATCATCAAGGAAATCTTGAATTCAAAATTAATCAAGCCACCAAGAAAAGCCGGCAGTTACCCATATTCAAAAGGCGCGGACCAATCAAAATACTGCTCTTTCCACCAGAAGCACGGACACACTACCGACGACTGTGTCATCGCCAAAGACCTACTGGAGCGACTAGCTCGGCAATGTCACCTGGACAAATACATCGGCGGCCGCATACAGCAGCGAGCACCCCCTCTGGAGACCAAAGCTCGGCCAGACAACATGGCTAAGATAAAGACCGACCGAACAACAACCACCCCGAACAACCAACACGTGTAATTAACTGTATTTCCGGAGGTTTTGCAGGAGGAGGAGCCACAAGCTCGGCAAGAAAGAGATCTTACCGAGCTATGCTTTCCATCAATGCCGATCAAATTCAACAGCAGACACTACCACACTCCCCACAGATAACATTTCAGGCAGCCGATCATAACAACAGTACAGCAAATCTCGATGACCCAGTCGTCATCTCCCTGTAACTCGGAGATCTCCTAGTAAAAAAGGTGTTGCTGGACCCTGGGAGCAGTGTCGATGTCCTATTTTACTCCACGTTCCAGAAGATGAAATTAAGCAGCAACATCCTCCAACCTTCGACTGGAGACCTGGTAGGTTTCTCAGGTGAGCGAGTCCCGGTCATGGGCTCTGTGTGGTTACAAACCACACTCGGTGAGTTTTCCTCGTCAAAAACTTTAGACATTCAATACTTAGTTGTTGATTGCTTCAGTCCTTACAATTTAATACTTGGCCAACCTTTCTTAAATAAGTTCGGCGCTATATTATCTACAATTCATCTTTGTGTTAAGTTCCCTTTGCAGGATAACACAATTGCAACCATTCACAGTGATGCCCGAGAAGCCAGGGAATGCTACAACAATAGTCTTAAAAGACCTAACCGAAACACAAAAGCCCATGTTCACAACATTGGCAACATGAACGACCAACAAATGCTGGCCGACCTTGATCCCATAGCAGGAACACTGGAATGGCCAACTCCAACAGAAGACCTGCATAAAATCTATTTCACAGAAAGCATGGACAAATTCACATACGTCGGCTTAACATTATCCCCAGAAGAAAAATCTTCATTCCGAGCATTCTTGCAGCAAAATGCCGACCTGTTTGCTTGGACCCCAGCTGATATGCCTGGCATCGATCCATCCATCATATCACACAAGTTGGCATTAGACCCATCTGTCCGACTTGTAGCACAGAAAAAGAGAAATCTTGGCCATGACCGAAAACAAGCTTCCCTAGAAGAAACCAAGAAGCTCATCAACGCGGGCTTCATCCGAGAAATCAGATTCACAACATGGCTGGCAAACGTCGTCATGGTTAAAAAACATAACGGTAAATGGCGCATGTGTGTTGATTTCACCGATCTCAACAAAGCATGCCCCAAAGATTCCTACCATTTGCCATCCATTGATTGCTTAGTTGATAATGCCTCTGGTTTTGAAAAACTTAGCTTTATGGATGCATATTTTGGTTATAACCAGATCCAAATGCATCCATCCGATCAAAATAAGACAGCCTTTATTACTGAATATGGAAACTATTGTTATAAAGTCATGCCATTTGGCCTTAAGAATGCAGGTGCGACGTATCAACGTCTAATGGACAAAGTCTTCGCCAAACAAATCGGCAGGAACATTGAGGTCTATGTCGATGATATGGTCGCCAAGACAAAGATCGGCAATAATCACCTTGATGACCTCACAGAAATCTTCGGACAGTTAAGAAAATACAACATCCGATTAAATCCCGAAAAGTGCGCATTTGGGGTTCAGAGCGGTAAATTCCTCGGCTTCATGCTCACTAGCCGAGGTATTGAGGGAAATCCAGAAAAATGCCGAGCTATTTTAGACATGACAAGTCCACACACCATCAAGGAAGTCCAGCGGTTAGCAGGGAGACTTACTGCACTTTCTAGATTCTTACATTGCCTAGCTTCTAAATCTTTATGTTTTTTCCAAACTTTAAAAAAGAAAAAGGCTTTCCAATGGACTGATGACTGTGAACAAGCATTCACAAGCATCAAAGAAACTCTTTCAAAACCACAAATTTTAAAAACCCCCTTACAAGGGGAGCCATTATTCTTATATTTATCAGTCACTAACTGGGCTATAAGCTCCGCTCTTGTTGCAGAAAGGGAAAAGAAACAGTTCCCGATCTATTTTACTAGCAAAACATTACAGAATGCCGAGCTTCGATATCTGAGCATTGAGAAACTTGCCCTAGCCCTTGTCTTCTCAGCCAGAAGACTCCGACCATATTTTCAGAGCCATGAAATCCATTTCCGGACAGATCATCCTTTGCGGCAAGTCCTTCAAAAACCTGAGCTGGCTGGCCGACTAGTCAAATGGTCGGTGGAGCTATCAGAATTTGATGTCAAGTACGAAGGCCGAGCATCCATCAAATCCCAGTTTTTAGCCGACTTTATCGCCGAATTCTCGGTACCATGTACAACTGAAGACTCCATCGAATGGTCTTTATACGTTGATGGGTCCTCGAACCCACAAGGGTGTGGAGCAGGTATCATTGTTAATGATAGCCACGGCAACGTCATCGAACATTCCCTCAATTTTTCCTTTAAAGCAAGCAACAATCAAAGTGAGTATGAAGCGCTAATTGCTGGCCTCAGACTCGCTGCCGACCTAAACATCACCGAACTTAAGGTATATTGTGACTCCTTACTCATCGTCCAGCAGGTAAACAACTTATACCAAGTAAAGGACCCTCTGCTTTCTAAATACCTAGATATCGTACAAAATTTACTTTCAAAGTTTTCTAAATATGAAATACAGCACATACCAAGGGAGAGTAATGGCCGAGCTGACATTCTGTCTAAGCTCGCCAGCACTCAACCTAATGGGTCATCACTTTATCAGTCAGCACTGCCCAAGCCAAGCATTGAACTAACACAAATCTTAAGTGTAACATAGGAAGTAGATTGGAGATATCCATACATACAGTATCTCCAGACAGGGATTTTTCCAGGCGACGTCGAAAATACTCGACACTTCTGCCGACAAGCCTCCTTTTTTACAATTTATAATAATTCCTTATATAGACGAGGATTCTCTCGTCCATTACTTAAATGTCTTTGCAGAACAGAAGCCGACCTCGCACTTGCTGAGGCACATAAAGGGATCTGTGGTACACACCTCGGAGCCCGAAGTCTGTCTTCAAAAATCCTCAAAGCTGGATTATATTGGCCGACAATACGACAGGATTGCCAAGCAAAGGTTAAAAGCTGTAACAACTGCCAGAAACACAGTCCGATCACACACCTCCCAGCCGAACTCCTACACTGCTCCGAGATAAGTTGGCCGTTCCACCAATGGGGCATAGATATACTGGGCCCTTTCCCCACAGCAGCAGGTCAGTTAAAATTTCTTGTCGTAGCAATTGATTATTTTTCCAAATGGATAGAGGCACAACCTCTAGCCAAGATTACATCACAACAAATGCTTTCCTTTGTTTGGAAATATATTATTTGTTGATTCGGCATTCCCCGGCACATTATCACAGATAATGGTCGCCAGTTTGCCGATCAAAAATTCACATCTTTCTTGCAGAACTTGAAAATCAAACAACACTTCTCATCAGTAGAGCACCCACAAACGAATGGGTTAGCTGAAGCCGCAAATAAAGTGATACTACATGCTCTAAGAAAGAAACTGGATGATGCAAAAGGCCTTTAGGCCGAGCTCATCCCAGAGATCATGTGGGGATACAACACAACAATTCACTCAACCACAAAAGAGACACCTTTCCGTTTAGTCTACGGTTCAAACGCAATGATTCCAGTGGAGATCTCCCAATCCTCACTACGAACTGCATTGGCTGACCAAACTACACAAGACATAGCTCGGCAATCCGAGCTTGACCTCATTGAAGAACTCAGATCATCCACAGCAGTCAAACATTTAGCCATCCAACAACACATTACCCGAAGATATAACCAAAGAACTCACCAAGGTCCTTCCGTGTAAATGACCTTGTGCTCAGGAAAACAGAACAAGCTAGGAAACCATCATCACATGGCAAACTAGCAGCTAATTGGGAGGGCACTTACCGAGTCACAGAAGTAATCGGCAATGGAGCCTACCGACTGCAAACCCTAGAGGGTAAAGATCTCCCTAACACTTGGAATGTATCTTCCTTAAAGTTATATTATAGTTAATACCAGGGATAGGCCAGTATTCTTTTTCCTACTACCAAGATTTTTCCCACAAGGGTTTTGCTTGGAGAGGTTTTAATGAGGCTAGCCTACCTGGGCCTTTTGAAATCAAGGGTTTTTCAATAAATAAATTTCTTATTTTACCAAATCATTATTTTCTTCATTTCATAGTTCCACTTCATCTATAAAAATATAATGCCGACCTATACTATCATTCCGACCATTCGGATACTATCAACACCGATCATCTACTAAAATCCGATCACTTGGACACAATCAGTCAATCTGACTGCGGATCTTAAAACGGAACCCGATCACTCGGATACAATCAATGAATCTGATTGCCGACCTTAAAACGGGAATTCAATCAGACAAATATCTGATCTAACTCGGATTCTGATCATTCAATCAGACAAATATCTGATCTAACTCGGATTCCGATCATTCAATCAGACAAATATTCGATATAACTCGGAATCGGATCATTCAAATCAGACAAATATCCGATCTAACTCGGACTCCGATCATACAATCAAACAAATATCCGATCTAACTCGGACTCCTATCATTCAACATATCCGACCTAAATCGGAAACTGATCTTTCATACAAAATCCGATCTTAATCAGAATCCGATCATTCAATCAAAACAAATAGCCGATCTAAATCAAAATTAGGACCGATCACTAACACAGTTATTATCATGCCTATGAATCGGCATCCGAACTCGGCCTGCTCAGCCCTCCTATCACATTTCTCATTCAAATTAATGGCATTTCACCATTACAACAAATTTTACCTAAAACATTTGGCTTCAATGCCACAGTCACAACACCAGAAAAACACCCACAAATCATACAAACAAAAATATCATATTATAGTCATAACATGCAGAAACAGCATGTAAACAGAAACATCCAAGTTTGTTTTCCAAAAAACAGTAGCAAAACATAAATTACAAGCACAAAAGCCCAACACAGAAGCAACATAGTTTTCAAACAAAAACAAAATAGAACTAGACCAAAATTCCTATCAAACATTTTCAGCCTCTCCCTCAACATCACCATCATCTTCCACCATGGCCCCATCTTGAACAATCTTCCCCGGATCCATCTGGGACAAATCAACATCAGGAGCGAGAAACTTAGCTTGCTGGCAAGCTCGCTCAAAACCCTCCACGAATGAATCAAGAATCTCAGTTCCCCTATGCTTTTCAACATCTCTCAACTTTGCCGTAACTTCAATTACTTTAGCACTCATGCTAGAAAGATCGGCCTCTTTCTTCTTAACATCTTCCACCTCTTTCGAATATTTTTCCTTAATTCCCTTTAGCTCCTTCTCCATTTCTGATAACTTGCCCTCCAATTCAGCAACTTTCTTACCCTTTAACTCCAGCTCCTCCTTCAAACTCGGATCTTGTTTAACCTCGGCAACCTTCCGATACTTCTTCTCTCGGCTACGCCCCAAACTGGCAAGCCTAAAACCAATTACCTACAAACAAAGATAAAGAACACTATCTTCAGCTTTCCAACTATATATCAAAAAACAGAAACAACCTCAAAAATACAAATACCTGCATATATTGATCTATGGCGACATCACCAACTTCCTCAGCCAACGATACATCAGACAAATTTTGACAAACATCATCGGAAACAGTCATATAGGGGTAGTCTTTCCCCCACAACGACGATCCATCACTCTGATCAGTAACATCATGCAATCTCTGCTGACTTTTGAAAAAACTTTGAATTTCCTCAATAGGAACTTCACCCCATCATCCTCGGAACATTTCGATAAATCAACAACACTTGTCTTCCTTTTCCTTGCAATGACTTTTCTTCTCCCTGGCTTCGGCTGATTAACTTCACCAACACCCACAGCCTTCTCTACTTTGGAAGTAGAACCCTCTTTATCAACATTTTTGCTCTTGACCCGGGCTCTCAGAGTAGATGCTGACACCCCTGGATACTTTCCACCTAAAATCATAAAAAATAAAAACATTAAAGCTATGGTTCAAAACCTATTAACACAACAGTGTTAACAAAACTCACCTAAATACTCTACCACAGCCTTCCTATCTTCCTTCCATTTTAGCAAATCAAACACCGACAACAACTCTTTTCGATCAATAACCTCCACCAAGTACTCAATGATACATTCATTCCTTGAGCTAATGATTTCCGGCCCCAAAATATTCTGAGGCTCCGAACACCACGAAGTGGAAATCTCTCCCCTAAATGCTCATCAACATAAAATGGAAACTGCCCTTCAGCATTGGTAACCTTCAAATACATCTCCTTAAAATCCTTAAAGGACGACTTATACAGCTTAAAAATAGCAAACCTTGGGGAGCTATTCAAATTAACTCACCCTCCTTTCCAGACACCTTTTGCTTGAAATAAAGAAAAGAACAACTCCACAGAAGGAGTCTCCTCCAAAAAATCCATCAAAATTTCAAAACCTCGCAAAAATGCCCATCCATTAGGATGTAGTTGCGAGGGAGCACAGTTAAGTTGCCTCAAGACCTGACACTCAAACTCACTAAACGGCAACCGCACCTTCAATTCCTCCAACACACAGCTATACATATAGAAAAACCCAAACCCTTCCTTCCTATGAAAAACACGATCGCTAGGAACACAAGGACGCAGCTCAAATAAGACACCAGAACCACCCCTCGCTATTTTACTCTTATCTATCTCCTTCACAGATTCTTCATCCAAGAACAGTGAGCATCGCTTCCTCACATCATCACCCACCCAATCATATGACCAATCAACTTTTTCTTCCTTCTCTTTCTCGAAACCCATTTGAAAAATAACACGAAGAGGAAGAATGGAAGTTACAGAGATGAAGAGAAGAAAAGCGTACCTCTTTTGCTCATTCTTTTTTTCTAATGCAATTGATACACATACAAACCTTGAACCAAACACAAAAACTCCATGGACTCCAAAAAACTATTAACTTCCCACTAAAAACGGTTCTCGAAACCAACCCAATCAGTCATATCAAAAGCCATCACAAAGCATTGGGAACACGCACCACCTGCACCACGCATTCAATTTTTCTCTCTCCTAATTATAACACTGCTTAGCATTAAAAACTGTTTAACAAAGCAGATTGAACTGGGGGCTACAAAGCATAACCACCCGCCGAACTATCCAACAACCGACTTATACACCAGCTCAAATGACTTATTTATGCTTCATTAAAAGCTCAACCTGCTTCATTAAAACACTTTCTCAGGCCAAGTTTGGGGGCTGTGATCCGGCCATTACAAATCTAACATCATAAATCGGCATTATCACTCATAACTCGGCATTATTCACATTATGATCCAGAAAGATGGTGTTATAGTTTGGCACTACAGGCATTAAATCGGCAATTCAATCATTAAATCAGCCACTTACGTTACAACTCAGCTTAACGGACTGATTTATAAAAGTGAAACGTCTGACCTAACCTTTCACCTTATTTATTGCTCTTTAATACAAGTAATAAAGCAGAATCATAATAGACTGATACATTTTCACCTATAAAAAGGTATGATCTCCTATCCTAAAGACACATTGAATTTTCAATACTGACTTAAGATTTGGAGTGCCTTTGCAGGTACACTCCCCCCTGTTTCTTGCTCAAAGCTCTACGCGATTGGACATCCTCTTGGAGTAAAGCTCGGATTGTCACAAGGCTTAGAGGTCGGCACCGGAAATAATAACTCGGCGTCGGCTCCCAGAGACTGAGCTCTCCCTCCAGGTATCCATACAAGAACATAATATTTTTATTTTAAAGAGTTAGAATATTATTTTAACATCATTTTCTTCGTATCTTTTTAATTGAGTCTTTGATTTTTTAAATTATAAACCTTATTTATAATTAAGAGTGATATTTTAACACCACCAATTAGTCACACATATAAAAATACAAGAACAATTCTATTGTCATAATTATAATCTAACTTTATAAGTAATACAATACAATGAAACTATATATAAGTAATATAACTAAATTTTATCTACATCTATAGTCACATTTCATAAATAATATAATTAAATTTTATTTATGTTTATAATTAAAATATGAATAAAAATACAAAAAATTATCAGGATAGTTAATTTTTTTCGTTCATAATTTTTTTTATTATTTTTGTTGTGAAAAGTTTAATTATTTTAATACTTAATTATTTTTTAAAAAAGATAATTGAATAACACAAAAAAGTCTTATTAAGAGTAATTTATTTATATATGATTAAAAAATAATTGAATAATTATATACGGTAAAAAATTAATATTATTAAAAAATAAAATTAAAATTTATTTTAAAATTAAAAATAAAGTTTATTTAAAATAAAATTAAAAATCATGTTTTTTTTCTTTTTTCCAAAATTTATCTACGAGTAATTCTATAAATATTTTATGATGAATAAAAATATTAAAATCGTACTAAAATTTATTCTAATAAAATTTATTTTTATTCTACTAAACGTTAAATAAACTGTTAAAAAGAATTTTGTTTCCTCCATTAGAGAAGAATAATAAACTTCCATACTTCTATTATATTATGGCAATAATTTGGCCTGTTATTTTTTAATGTACATAATAATAATAATAATAATAATAATAATAATAATAATAATAATAATAATAATAATCAAGTATATCACAGTAAAAAAGGAAGCACGTCACCAAATAATTTATCATCCGAATTATATATGAATCAAATTGATAATATGAGGACTAACACTACAACAATCGATAACAAGGTTAGGGACTTACAAAACCTTTCTTAAGATCATAGAAAAAAAAACGTTTATATTTGTGTGATATATAAAATAATTATCATATTATTATTATTATTATTATTATATTATATTATATATATATATATATAATTTTTTTTGTTTACTTTTGTAAACATATTTACTTCTATCTGATTAGAGTGTGGATCCGATTCGATCCAATCCGATCATCTTACAGATCAGATCATATTCTCAAATTACAGATCAGATACGGATAAATACTGTGGATTTATATGGATATGATCTAATCTATGAACACCCTTAACTACTACTATAGATTCATTATTGCAAAAGAATGCTTCTTTTATTATAAACCATTATTAGATCTTAATTACCATTAAAACAACTTAATTGTCAACAAAGAGATAATACTTGTTGGTCTCTGAAATTATGTTCGTATTTGAATCCATAGTTGTAAAAACCGAACTGGATCGGCTGGTTCGACCGGAAAACTAGTGAATCGGACTAGAACCAAATCCTAGTTCGGTTCAGTTTACTCCTTGGACCGTTTAAGGAATAAAACCGGTATAAACCGGTAAGAATCGGTGCAAATCGGTCTAATCGAACTAGTTTGCTTGAAAAAATTTTTAAAATGTCTCCACAAGATCTCAAACCAAGAACCTTGGAGCAAAAGCAACCTCTACTTGCCACTTAGCCATTGCACTTCTAAGTATTATATTTGACAAATACTAATTATATAGTATACATAAATATCTAATTAATTTAATTTTTGTTTTTTCTATTTTTAAAATTAATTTATATTTTAATTATATACCATTATTAATATAAATATAAATTTCACTAAAAATTTATTAATTTACTTGATCTATTTTATTGCTAGTATTGTGATTAAGGTTATTTGTTTTGATGTTAGTGTTAAAATCTACTGATATTATAGTTAGATGATAGGCTTTGTGAATTAATTATTTTTTTATTGTGTCAAAATAAGATACTATTGTAGTATTAAAATTTTTATGATTTTTTTATATTAGTTATTTTTAGAAGTTGAGACTTGATTCTTCATAAAATGTTAATGAAGATATGTATTTTAAATTTTAATTTTAAGTTTTTAACTATTTTATATTTTATATTTACGTGAGACCGATTTTATCGGTTCAACCAGTGATTTATCGGTTGAACCAATAAACTAGTGAACTAGTAGCTTGACTGGTTCGATCACTGGTTCGGTTCTAACAACTATGTTTCAATCTAATTTCAAAAATTTTGATTTACTCAATTTAGTCTCCCAACTTAATAGTTATGACTCACATTGGTTCCTAATCTTATTTTTGTCACTGTCTCACAAAATCGTTAACGACATGCTGAGATGGACTAACGACTGTTACATTATACATTCTAGCGACTGTTTGATGTGACAATTGAAATTTTTTACCTTATTTTTTTTAACTAAACACTTAAAACCCTAATATGAGTCACGGATACCTAAGTTAAAAAATCAAACTAGGTAAATTGAAACTTTAAAAATCAGATTAAAGCTCGAATATAACTTCAAAACAGAACTTTAACTTATGTAGTGATTAATTTAAATGAGAATCAAATAAATCAAAATTCAACATAATTTTTATCAATGTTTTCAAATTCGAAATTTCTATACCAAAATTAACTATGATTTTTCTTTAAATTAAAAATTTAATGAAATAGTGACTTTAATTATCTTAACCAATGTCCTAATTAATTACTTTTATGTCTTAAAAAAACTGTATATGAGAAGAAAATAATTAATTTGTCTACTTTAATAAATAGTTATTTTACTAAAATGAAAGAAACTATTTTTTTAGAATTTTTTAAGAACTAATTAATATTATATATATTTTGTTACACTACATTTACTTATAAAAATTTTATTTATTTCTAATGCTTATATTAAAAATAAAAAAAATTTTAATTAGTGAATCTTAATATATAATATAATAATAATATAGTAATTATTTTATATATTGTACGAATATAAATTAATTATTTTTTTATTTATAAAAATTTTAAGAGCTTGTTTTATATATATATATATTGATGAATGTGATATATTTTTTTATGTAAATAATCTTTTAAAAAAATCTAATAGTTAATTTATTATCTTTTTTATTTTAGTCTAAATTAAATATTTTTTATTATTTTTGGAAAGAAAATATTTTAAAGAATTTAATAATATGTGATGAGAAATACCGAATAAATTATATAAAAACCAATTAAAACACAATATAAAAACATCTTTAAAAAAAGACGTTTTAAGCGTCTTTATTTGAGTGGCCTCCAAGCAAAAATAGTAACCGATAACATTAAAATACTAAAAATGAGTGATGGGAATACCGTCCTACTCCAATCAAAGTGCTGAAATATTTTTCCATTTTTGTTGGGGGATTAGTTTAAATATCAATTGAAAAAGCTTATAAAAGCTATAGTTTGTATTCGAACACAACTATTGAGAAAGAGAGATCTTATTCTCTTAATACTAATTGTATAATAATTCAAGCTTGAATCTCATAAAGCATAAAAAACCAAGTATAATATATATCTAGTGGAGTTTTGGAAAACTCAGCTAAAATAAACTTTTTAAGTATTGATTTCTTAAATTATTAGGGATTTCTTCTGAGCATCAAGATTTGCTTAAGTTTCTTCAATTTTAGACATTTTGTGTTGTGTATAATATTATTATACAATTTTGTTCTTAATAAATTTTTATTCTCTAAATATTTTTTAAAAATTACTTCTGTTAAATAAATTAGCTTACTTTTTCGTTGCTTTAAATCAAATTCTTAATATATGTATTGAACAAAATTATTTTGTAATAAATTTTATTATGAGACAATTAAATTCAAAAAATATTATTATAAGACAAATTACTCATCCTTAAAATGTCAGAGATACCAATAAATTTAAAAAAATAATCGTCAAAGACTTTTAAAAAATAAAAATTTATTAAAGAGTAGCAATAAAATATTAAAATTTTTAATTTTTTATAAATAATTCGGATTTTACTCTAAATTAATTCTTCATATGCATTATTTTTTTTTCAAAGATAGATATGATTCATCCAAATAAAAGAGATTACATAAGCAACTTTGAAGGTCATACCAGGTTGAAATATGAAATTCCTCAACAAAACAAGAAGAATGAAGCATAAGAAGAGACTATATATGAGAAGAAGGCAACAAATTACAAAACTAAAAAATAAAAATAAAAATAAAAAGGCAGAAATACCAACTTAAGAAATAAAAAAGGCAGAAGTACTAGCCATGCTTGATACGGCAATTTGCATAGCATCTTGAGAACAAGAAAGAATGCTCAACATAGCATCTCTTGCAATCTTCGATACACCTTGAAAGCTTAGGCGTAGATGCAATAATATAATAAGATGGAGTCCAAGGTTGTAGAGGAATAATAATATCATGATCAAGTTCATCCACAACGATTGAATAGAGAATAGCCACTCCAATTATCAATATGGCAAGTGAAAATATTACACATTTTGTACCCATGCCCCTCACTAACTTTTATACATGTTTAGTTCACGTCCCCTCCATGGCTCCATATATATACTAAGGGTACATTTCAAGTGCACGGGAGTATCGGTGTTCCAGTTGTTTTAACCGTTGATCTGAATTATAAAAAATATATATAATATATATTAATTAAAATCAACGGTTAAAACAATTGGAACACCAATGCTCCCCGATGCACTTAAAATGTTTCCTATACTAAGAGCTACTAGTTATCAATATAATCAACAAAAAAAGTGTTAATATATATAAAAAATATTTTATATGTATATACCATATCCCATATCTTATAAGAATTTAAAATTTATGCATATCATATTCTATATCTGTGTTCGCACATTGTAGTGTCTAATAATAAAAATTTCCTTAAATATTGATTTGGGTATTACTCAAATTAATTAGCAATAATTTCCTATGACTAAGACATGACAAGTAATTTTGTTCATTCTAAAGCATGAATTCGTGTGACTAACAATCTTGCTTCCCAAATTAAGACTAGTTTAACAATTTTATTAAATCGAAGGTTAGACCCCATGCAAGAAATAATCTTGCACCACCAACTAATAGTGGCTTAGTGAACTTGCTCAATGTATAAAGGCCATGAACTCATACGATGAACAATGTTGCACTGCCAGTTAGGAATCAATTAAAATTCTTGATTCAATTCACATATATATTATTGTATTAACCCATTATGAATAAACTCAAAGAAGTTTGCACAAAGTTAGATAAACTCGCATGTTTACTAGTTTAACAATTTGAAAATCTCTTAAGTATTAAAATACGTAATTTCATAAGAAATACTTCTAATTAAGCTTTTAAAATTAAATGTATAATATTTAGACCTATAATATATTTAATTTGTACATAGCATCGTATAATTATGACTTATTAAATTTTTTTATTTTTTAATATGTATTTTCGTATTTGATGTCTTTTAGTTGTTTAATTAGAATATTACTAATGAGTTAGTGGACATAATTTCATCTTATCATCAATTTATTTTGTTATAATTAATTATATATGTTTTTAGAAAAAATATAGTTAAACAACTCCTAATTAGTCAATTGTAAATAACTGCAATATATTAATACTTATTAATTTTATATTTTAAAAAAAAATTTAAATAATTACTAATTAATAATAATTTAAAAAATCAGAATTACTAATTAATGACAAGTTAACTAATAGTTGGCGAATTGAGTGTTGGTTACCTAGAGGAGTTCTTACTTTTATCGTTTTCTAAAAAGAAAAGTATAGGTAATCAATAACATTGGTAAACAATGTGAACAATAGATATATCGGATGTTCATTTTATTATGTGTGCGGATGATTATTCTAATATTAAGATTTAGGTAGATAATTTAGAAGTGTAGTGTGTTTTTATTTTATTGGTAGTTGTTCATGTTATTTAAAAAAACATTGATTACCTAGCATAACACTTTCTAAAAAACAAACTCGTACAAGTTTACGAATCGAGTATACCGAATTTATAAGGCTATTTATGTATATTTGTGAACTACTTGACCGCCTTAATTACACTGTCAACTATAACAAACACGAATAAAAACTTACAAAAATTCAGATAGATTTATAATAACTTAGTTACTTACCGTTAACAAGGTAGGTAATTAACAAAGACGGCCTTGATAATACTTGCATTGATCACATTTTTCGAACTCTGCAGGATAATTTGAATTGCGTGTTTTACATATATCTATTACCATCATAGTCGAATGCCATTTTGGAATAATTTCATGGGAATCAGCAATGGTAGCAAAAATAATTGCTCCAATCATCAATACTACTAGTGCTGTTTCACATTTTTTTTACGTCATTTTTGTAAGGTTTTATTTAATCTATTTTTCACTTTTTACGGCTGCATAGCATATGCATATAACTAGGATAGACCATGCATGCCAGCTTTTATAACTGAGATATTTGAATTCCTGCGTAATTAGTTTGTGTCTCTTCCTTTTATTAAGAGTTGTAAATTACCAAAGTAAAGAAAACAAGAATATTCTCATTGTAGCACAGAGTTGTTTTGGAATATTTTATATTTTATAAAGCTTGATTGCCTCGTGAATAGGATGAATTTGGAGTAGTAATAATAATGGTCATTAACTTCTTTATTATATTATATAATAACAATAATAATAATTAATTTTGAGAACTTATACAATATATTGAAATATTGCACATACATTAGAAATACTAAATAAAAAATATAAATATTGGTTTAAGAAAAAAAATTGATATTAACATCGATTTGAAATAAAATGCAAGTGTAATGGTAATAACTAGCAAGAATAAATAAAAAGAAAGAAAGATATTTTGATCATATATAAAGTGGAACGTATGTATCTTTATTCTTCACAGATGAAAGAACTAAAATCTTAGCTTTCAAATAATATGAAAATTTTCTTTCAATAGTTTTAATGGAATTAAAAAAAAATTATAGCACATAAAAAATTAGTCATTAAATTAATTATTATATATTTATATATAAATATATCAATATATATATTATTTAATTTATTTTTTATATATATTTTATATTTTAATATATATTTTATATGAGTAACTAATTTTTTAAAACACACAAATTATTTATGATATTTGGTATTGAAAATTAATTTTTAAAAAGATAAATTTATTAAAAAATTCATTCATTTATATAAATAATACGAAAACCTCAATAAATTATAAACTGATTTTTAAGGGTAATAACAATTGTATGTAATTCAATTTTTTGATTGGGACGAGCCTTTAGGAATATATAGCTACTATTGTTTATAAAAGGTATGTTTTTATATATAATTGAGGCTCATCATATATCGTTCATGGTCAAATTAATTTTTGGAAGGATGAGCAGTTTTTTAAATTCATTTTTAAAATTTTTTATCAATTAAATTAGGTTTTTAAAGATTATAAATTAATTATTTTTATTTTTTTGTGATTTTATTAACAATTTTCTTCAATGATGCATGATATAAAATATTAATTGACAACATACATTATTATACCTAATATGTTCAATTGGATACTAAACAAATATATTTATAAAAATCTATCAATTTAGTCACTAAATTATATTGAAATTATTAGAATTTATATAACTGAAAAGGGTGACTAAATTAATAGATTTTGATAAATATATTTAGTTACGTTCAATTAAACAGGTTAAGTATTGTGTATATTGCAGTTAATATTTTATAAATATTAATAGTTGACAAAAATTATCAATAAAATAATGGAAAGACAAAAATAATTATTTTATAATTTTTAAAAGACTAATTAATTGATATAATTTTTCAGATATAATTTCAAAAAATTACCCATCTTTCAGGAGTAAATTTGATCATTAACAAAAAAAATTAGTACTCGTAAATGATAAATACAAAAAGTGAGCGATGGAAAGTTCCAATCAAAATGTTTAGGATAAATTATTACTTTTATTCACAAATATTTAGAACGTATAAATTTATTCTAAAAAGACTAAACCACCAAAAGTAATCATAAAAGATTAATTTGCTGACCAAAATAACTATAAAAGATCATAACACCTCATACGTTCATAATTGATTAGCTCATTTTGTCAAAAATAGCCAATAAACGATTGCTCCAATAGACCATAAGGAGAGGAATATTAACATGCGGTCATGAAGGTTGAGAAGAAGATTAAAGGTGAAATCAAAGCTATGAGAGTATGACTTGTGTACGTGATTATTTTTGTCAAACAGATCTAATCATTTGTAGGCATATGAGGAGTTATGATCTTTTATGGTTATTTTTGTCAGCGAATCAATCTTTTATGGTTATTTTTTGTGGTTTAGTCTTCTAAAAATTAAAAATCTAATTTTATACCCATAAAAAATTATTTTTTTTGATAAAACTATATAAATTTTAAAATATCATATAGAATATTCAAATGGCAAATAAAGATAGTAAAATCATTTTTTCATAAAAATGCTTTGTTTAAAAATGTGACTTATTTATTTAGTCACACTTTAAACAAAGATAACACTTTTATAAATATTAAAATATAACCATTCAATCCATCGTCCAAAAGTCAAAAAAAAAATATTTTCACATAAAAATAATTATAAAGTCTTTATTGTAGTATCCACCTATCCAAATTACTTTATATCTGAACCTAGCTTTAACTCTAATTCTACCATCTCAATTTTGCTTCAATTCTTCCAGAGCTTCTTGACTTTGTTCAGATACTTGCTTATAACCTCATTGGCGGTGCTTCCCATTTTCTTTACCGAGTTTGAGGGCTCAAAACAGAGACACATGAGTTTCGACGCGGTTTTTGTGAAATTCAAATATTTTTCCAACTCAATGCAAATCTGAATCAATACGGCAGGTGCTTGAGTGGAAGTTGAACGTTTGAAGGAAAATTGAGATGGTGGTGATGGTGGACTATTAGAATTGGAGTTAGGTTAGGTTAGAATAGAAGATAATTTGAAAATTCTTAATGATTTTTTAAGATTTAAATAATTTTGTCAGAAGAAATTCATCTTGGGTTTTTTTTCATTTTTGTTCAATTTAAAAAGCTTATGAAAACTATATTTTAATTTGTCTTCGAACAAAGCAACTATTGAGAAAGAGAGATCTTATTCTCTTAATACTAATTGTATTGCCAACACTAATTCAAGCTTGAATCATAAAGCATCGAAAACCAAGTAGAACATCTAGTGGAATTTTAGAAAACTCAAAGCTAAAATAAACTTTTTAAGTATTGATTTCATAAATTATTAGGAATTTATTCTGATGAGTAGCAATATTTGCTTAAGTTTCTTCAATTTTAGACATTTGTGTTATGTGTAATATTATATGCTTTTGTTTTTAACAAATTTTTATGTTTTAAAAATTATTTTTGTTAAATAGATTAGTCTTTTTGTCACTTTAAATCAAATAATTAGTATGTATTGGACAAAATTATTTTTTAATATATTTTATTATAAGATAATTAAGTCTAAAAAATATTATTATAAGATAAATTAGTCATTTTTAAAATAAAAGAAGAATCAATCAAACTAACAGAAATAATTATCAAAAATTTTTAGAGAATAAAAATTTATAGTGAAAGACAAAATGTCTAACTAAAAAAGATTACATAAACAATTTATAAATATAAGAGACTATATGAAAAGAAATAGAAACAAAAGATAAAAAAAACACTTGAAATCTAGAACCAAATAACAACTAAAAATTCATCCATTAGAACTTGAGATAAGACTTGAAAAAGAGAAATTCGCTTTGCTTGGAAAAGATTAATTCTATAGTGACTATAAATTAGTGTCTAAATTTTGTTTAATTAATTTTTTTAATAAGTTTTAATTTTTTAAAAATTATTTATTTTTATATTTTTTAAATTAAATATTATTTTTAACATTTATTTATAAATAAACACTATTTTTTAGGCACTATAGTATTCAGCAAATTGTAAAGTTCAAAAGACTACAAGTATTAGCCAAGTAGCCATGCTTCTTACGGCATTTTCCAATGCATCTTAAGGCCATGTAAGAACGCTCACCATAGAGTCTCTTGCATCCCTTGATACACTTTAAAAACTAAGGCTTAGGCGTATGCAATATAACAAAGTTGTTCAGGAATAATACCATCATGAAGTTCACCAACGATAGAATAGATAACCACTCCAATTATCAATATGGCAACTGGAAATATTACACCTTTTCTAGTCATGGGTGTTTTAATTAATTTGTCTTGGAATTAATGATTTACAATAAATTAGGTTTTATACATGCTTAGTTATTATCATGTCCCCTCCATATACTAAGAGCTACCAGTTATCAGTACAATCAATAATTAACAAAACTTCCAAGTAGATAAGTGTTAATTTAGAATCGTTTATTATTTTGGATAAATTTGATTGTCTTAGCTTTTGAATTGGATGAATGTTGAAAGAGTATCAATATCCAATTATAGTAATGCTATTTGATTTTGGATAAGAAACTTATATGAAATACTGGTTATTAAAAAAGTGCTAAATATTATATATCGGATCAAGAGAGTGAAAAAAACCTACCCTGCTTTAGAATATTTGGTATATTAATAGTATTATTAATGATATTGGCTGATTTAGTTTTTAACATTTAATTTTAGAGACTAAAATTTGTTTCTTAATATAAAGTTAAAAAATAATTTAATAGTGTATATTTTATGAAAAAATTATGTCATTTAAACTATAATTTGTTGACATCTGTAATAATAATTTACAGATAATACGTAAACAAATAATATTATAGCACATAATATTAAACAGACATATAAATAAATAATATTATAATATGAGACACAATTATTTATATAGTAAAATCATGATGTAACATGTGTCATTAATAAGTATTAAAATGTTTACTTAAGTTTTTATTTTTTTATTTTAGACATTTGTGTGTTGTATGTCATGTTTACAATTTGATTCGTAATAAATTTTATTTTCAAGAGAATTTAACGAGAATTTTTTTATTAAATAGATTGGTCATTCAGCATTTTAAATCAAATTTCTAATGTGTGTTAGATGGATCATTTTCAAAAAATTTTATTATAAGACAGTTAGATTAAAACATTTTTATGAGGTAAATTAGTTTGTTACAAAATTAAGAAGATACCAATATATCTAATGAGAGTAATAATTTTTAAAGACTTCTAAAAAATAAAAACTGGTAAGGGAGCAAAATGTCCAATCTAAAAATTTTTGAAGAATAATTTGAATATTTATTATAAACTTATATTTTATATGTATTATTTTTTTCCTTTTTAAATTAAAGATAGATTTGATTTATTCAACTAAAAGAGGTTACATAAGAAATTAAACTTTAAAAGTCATACTAGTACTACAAAATTTTTTTGGAATAATGACCGATTTTAACAACAAACAAAATCGATCACTAATAATAATATATTTTGTGATTAATTAATTTTTTTTAGAACAAAAATAATTAGTAGCTAAATCACGCATTAAAAATTAATTGTATTTTTTAATTTAATAAATAAAATTTTAGTGACCATTTAAATTAGTCATTAAATTCATCGCTAATTCAGTAATTTCTTGTAGTTTGGGTTGAAAACTAGAATTCTCGAATAAACTAAGAGACATAAGAGCAACAAAACTGAAAAGAAGCAAAAGACAGAAATACCACTTGAAATCTAAAACTAAATAACAGCTAAAAATTCCTCCATTATTAGAGCTTGAGAAATTCGCCTTTGCTTGAACACGAATTATAGCCTCTGGCAGCCACCGGATCTACATTCTATATATTGACGATAATTTATTGATCTCTAGAAATTTGTAAATTACAAAAGACTAAAGTACTAATAGCCATGCTTCAATTCATGCATTTTCCAATGCATCGGATGGCCATGAGAAAATCCCTACCGCCATAGAGTCTCTCGCATTTCTCGACACACTTTATATACTCATCAGACCAAGATGCAATATAATAACCTTTTTGAGGAATAATATCATGATCAACTTCACCAACGCTAGAATAGATAACCGCCACAATTATCATCAATATGCAAAGTGAAAATACTACACCTTTTCTAGTCATGGCTCTTTCTCTTATTTATTGTAGACTAGGTTTTTTGCATGTTTAGTTCATGTATATATATATACTAATTAAGAGCTACTAATTATCAATATAATCAATTAACAAAACTTTGAAGTAGGAAAGTGTTAATTTAGAGTCGTTTATTGTTTTGGTTAGGTTTGATTGTCTTTTGAATTCGACGAATGTTGAAACTTGAAAGACTACCAGTGTCCAATAATAATGCTATTTAATTTGTATAACAAACTTGTATGAAATATTGATTTTTAAAAAGTGCTAAATATTATATATTGGACGTGAGGGAGTGCAAACCTCTACCTTGCTTAGTTATTAAAACATCGACAACATAACATGGATAGGCTTTTGCCATGTGTAATATAATGTTAGTATGGAAAAACAGAAAAATGATATTTTACTTATAAAAATATTATTCATACATTAAAATTAATTACCAAAATCAGCACACTATATATTTATATACAAATATAAATATAAATTAACTCATTTTTTATATATATTTTATATTTTAATTTTAGTATATATTTAACATGATTATTCAATTTAATACCATATATATAGAGGATTTAATTAGTTTTGTAACCATCATTTTACTCTCCACAAATTATATATATTAGTGTATCAATAGACACTAACATACTGTTGAGTTTAATAAACAATAATAATATTTTTGGTGATGATAAACATGATTTTAATTAGATTAATAGTTCAAAAGTGTTTTGATAAATTATCTAGTGTTACAGGCCCAAGTCACTCTTCATTAATAAAACCCAAACAAAAAGAATAATCAACCCATTGTGGTGTTACTTGACAAAATCAACAAGAATGCTGACAAATGCATTTTGTACTCATTTTTATTGTCTTCTAAGTGTTTTGACAAATGCATTTTAATAATATATAATCAATAAATACAAAATAAAAAATTAAAACTATTTTGTACGCATTTTTATGGATTTGGATCCTCTAAATTTTGAATTTTACTTTAAAAGGTAAAATATGATCTTTCACTATTTATTTCATAGATGAGACTAAAAAAAATATAAAAAAAATTATTTAAGAGTAAGAGATTACATTTTATTTTTTAAAGTGAAAATTTAAAATTTAAAGGATCTAAATTTTATTTTTATTGTCTTCTAAATATATTTGACATTAGAATTGCTAGAAGCTAAGCCATAAGGAACCACCGTTTTTTCATTAATAAAAAATCACCATAACTTACTAAGAGGCTTTACCATAGCACTCTTTCACGCAACGTTCATTCATTCTCGTGCCCCTTTTAAATTGTTTGTTGCAATCCTCAATACACATCGTGAGCCAAATCTTATTTGCAATATAATATAGCTGATTCCAAGGTTGTTCAAAAACAATAATGTCTTGAGGTTCCCTAATTGTAGAATTAATAACCATCTCAATTATTAATATTGCAAGTGCTAATGTCACACCGTATCTGGCCATGGGTCTCATCTCTTGGAATTACAACTTTATATAGGCAAGCTTATATACATGCTTAGAATCCTTCTCAAAATTTATTTATATGAAAACATGATTATATACGTATAGGATTAGGACATTCCATTCTTAATTAATTAGTTTGTGTCCCCTCCTTACACTAAGAGCTACAAGTCACCAGTATAAACAACACAAAAAATCTTCTCATTATGGCCAAGTATTATTTTAGAATAAATAATTTATTATTTTGATTAAACTAACTTAATTGCCTCTTGATTTTGACAAATTAAAAAAAAGTCATTATACAAAAATGTTTTTTAATTTTGTATAAGAACTTGTATGATTAATAAACCGATCATGTTTAATATTAAATATAGACTCTCTCTCTCTGAAGTTTGCTAAAAATTTTAAAAAATATTTTTAAATTTATTTTGTTTCAATTTTATTTTAAAAATTTTCGATTTATATCAAATATACTTCTGACAGCTGATTTTTCAAAAACTTTTGGTAAACTTATAATGCAAATTGAAAATTTTTGGATAAAATTAAAATAAAATTTTTGATAAATTTTTTGATAAATTTATCAAAATATACTTTTTGATAAAAAGCTACCTTTTGTTTTTATAAAAAAAAAAACATTAAAAATGTAATATAGATATGTCGTATTATGTGAACTAGCAGTATGGACAATGAAAAATGACATTCTAATAATCTATACCTTACACAAAAAGAATTCAAATTTGTAATTGTCAATTTTTATCTATAAATTGAGAGAGAGAGAGAGAGAGAGAGAGAGAGAGAGAGAGAGAGAGAGAGAGAGAGAGAGAGAGAGAGAGAGAGAGAGAGAGAGAGAGAGAGAGAGAGAGAGAGAGAGAGAGAGAGAGCATCCACTTTTTGTTTTTAAATTTTTTTTCATATATATTAAAATATTATAATTTTTTTTCGACACTTAAACACAAGATAACTAATTAATAGACCATAATACCATCTTAACTAATCCCACATTTTGATCTAATTTTGATAAAACCTTTAATCTTTATTACGAAAATATTAAATATTATCTAGTTTAAAATAAAAATAAATTCAAATAGAGTCCATATTATTACAAATCATATGGATTTTACTTTCTAAATTCATCCAAAATATATTATAAATATTTTTTTTTAGTTGTCCAATCAGATATGTAAGAAAGATAATGTTTGCAAAATTGTTACTTATACTCGTTTATGAAACGAGATATATGTATACTTTTCTTATTTGTCATGATAATTGAATAAATAATATAATATAAAAATATAAATAATTTTAAAAAAATAAGTGTAAATGTAAAATTTAATTTATCATTAAAAAAACATCAAATTGCTATAAGTTGGATTGCTACTTCTTTATTCACTACATCTATTCATTAGATGTTTAAAACTTTAAATAGTTCTTATTGTTTTATGAAAAGTATAATCAAACACCTCAAACTCAAAAATAATTGAAACCTATGACATCCAAGTAAAGATCATGAATATTTTTTGTTGGGGAATGAGTTCAAATATAACTTCAACGCAACCAATTTGGATTAGTTTAGTTGTTAGTTCACTAGTCCGTTTAAGTAAGTATGGGAATTCCAATCGTCTTGTACATATAACAATTCATTGGCCAATAAAATTTTTTTAAATAAAACTCTGATTCGCAGCAAATTAGTCATTGACTTGCCTATCGGATTGAAAAATATGGTGGGAAGGAAAATATAATATAGAGTTTATTCCCCAAATACCAATAGAAGTGTTAGCATAGTAAGTCAATGGTAGTACCTATTGTTAGAATATTTTAGAATCAATTAAATTACTTAGCATTAATTACAATTGTGATAAATGTCATATAAGAAGAATACTTTAGATATTCATTGATAATTTTTTAATCTAGAGTAGAAAAATTATTATATCAAATATTCATATATATGCTTCTTATAGCATTTTCTAATGCAACGTATATGGTATCAAATGTATGTAATCCGTACTTGCTTTATCTTGCAATCCTGATGAATACACTTATCAAGCTCAGTCCTGGATGCCATATATATATAATATGGTTGTTTCCAAGGTTGTGTAGGAACAATGTCTTCAAGTTACACCAAAGACAGAATAAATAATCAATTCAATCATCAATATTTCAAGTGCAAGCATCACATTTTTTCAGTATCCATGGATCTATATTATTTTCTTATCTTGGAATTCAAAGTTTACGATAGACCATCTTATATACATGCTTAGAATCTTTCATAGCTAATATTATTATATGGAACATGGTTATAGAACTAGGACATTCCTCTCATAGTTTGTGTCTCCTCCAAATATTAAGAGCTATATGTTACTAGTTTTTTTTTTTTTTTTAAATAAAACTTTTCATTAGAGAAAAGTTATTGTAGAATTATTTATTATTTTAATGAAACTTAATTACCTTTTGGATTCCACTAAAAATGAGCTTTTGTTGAGTTTGGATTTCAAATATTTTTTCTAATTGAATTTCAGATGTTTTTATTTTAAAAATTTTAATTTTTTTTTGGTGTTAAATGTTGACTGTAATGTTGATTTTGTAGTGGTGGTTCCAAAGATTTTCTCATTAAAAAAAGTCACTATACAACGTCGATCGCCATTTAATTTTGTATAATAACTTATATAATATATTGTTTTTAATAAGATAGTGGTTAATATTAAACATAAGCTACAAAGAAGTGAAAAGTTATATACATGTTTTTTTTTTTTTATAAAATCATTAAAAAAGAAATATGGATGTGTCGTGTACGCGTGTTATGTGTAATGGTAGCTAGTACTAGTAGCGACAATAAAAATACTTTACAAAACTGAATTCTTTTTGTTATAAAGGTAATTCAGTTCTCATTTATCATTTTACATTTTCCCTTAAAATGTTGGTAAATAAAATGTTGCACCAATTTATTTAGCAAATTTTAGACCGAAATTTAAAATATCCAATGGTTGTTAGAATATATTAGAATCAATTAAATTACGTAATATTAATTATAATTTTTTAGCATATCTAAATATTTATTATAAAATATTACGTCTTTATTATTTTGATTCTCTTAGTATCTATAAATACTCTTCTATATTGTATCATTTTATACAATTTGAATACACACAATTATTTTTTCTATTACTCTCTTTCACCTTTTAACATGGTATCAAGAACATAGGTTATTTTTTCCATAAAAAATTGTATATAGTTTTGTATTTTATATTATTCTTAAACTTATTCAATAATAGACAACTCTTTTTCAGATTAATCTTTTATTTCTAATATTAATTGATCTAATTTGTCTTAATTACATTCTAACATGTATCCTATATGGGTGGGGGTGGGGGAGGAGGGAGAGATGTGTCTTACAATATTGGGCACATTACCCACAAACAAGTTTTTCACCCGAACAAGAAATAGTTTCAACTTTCAAAGTTTTTAATTCTTTGCTTGACTTAAGGTTGGAAAATTTATTTGCTTGTCGCTCATTTTGACAAAAAAAAAATTAAAAAAATTGTATAAAATTTGGCCTCTTCCATTTCAAATATTCTAGATCCATCTTCGGTTGGATAAATTTTGAAGTACTTAGTGTTTTATTGTTTAATTAGTTTATTAAGATGTGGTGTGAGAGTTGAAAATTGTTTTGTTTTCCTTTTTCGGTTTGGACTCTCTTTTTATCTTTTGCGTCTTCAATACTTTTTATTTTTTGCTTGTTAAAATTATCCTTGAGAGGGGGTGTTTGAATAAAGGATACCAAATCCTCTTTCTATGCAATTAAGGAAAATGTCAAAGTTGTATATACAAATTTTCAAATAATTTTATAATAATGGTGGAAATTTTTTCCCACTATTTTTCAGAACTTTACAAATACTAGTGCTAAGTTAAATATTGACCGAAAAGAGGAGTGCTAGGGGTCAGCACTTTTGTTAAATTCTGGCCAGCACTTAACTATTAAAAGGAAATTGAATGATTCTACACCATTAGATGCAATCTCACACCATTAAAAACATCATTGATGACTAATTGATGGCTAAAAACCACAAAATCTGCTAACCCCCTAGACTTTCTCTTGTTCCTTTTGTGAGATGCATGACAGGAAAACTATAGTCGATTATACTTATCAGATGTTGTTGGGTCTAGCAATATAATCAACAAGTGAGTTTATAACCAGTAGAACATACATTCATCATGTACATTTGTTGTTGGACATGCATTCATATGTTCCTGACTTGTGTGTTAAACTTGTATAAAATGTTTGTGTTTGTCTCATAGATAGAAGTATGAAGCTTGAAGTGACTTTCGGATTTTAGAAAAGAACCTAGTATGAGATTCGGTGTTAAAGGATTCAAGTGACAATGTGTTAAGTGGATTAGGAAATTAAATCCTTAGCTGATTGATATTTGGAATAGGAATTTAAGATACCCTACATATTCATGTTTTCATATGTAACTTTTGTTCATACCTTTCTATCGATTAGGACGATTCGGAATTATTTATGTATGGTCTATATATTGTACTTGGATATGTAATTATGTATATAGGCTTAAGTAGAGAAAGTGAGAAACTACCTTCTTTTGGTAATGTCAACTTTAAGAATTTAAAACTTCAATTTGTACACGTGGTATTAGGAGAACAAAATTCATAGAGGATCTTATATATGTAATTTAATTATTAGATATATTAGTTGTGTAATAATAAGTGGAATATTGATCTTCTTGCTATTAGTTGGTTGTGATGACTTAAACATGACAAATTAAATAGTGAGGGAGTTACATGATACATGCACAAGCTATAGTAAGGTAAGGTTAAAAACATATTAAAAAGAATGTTATTAGCTCATGACATTTAGGGTGTGTGTGGTTGAGAGAATATTAGAGTATTTTCAGAAATATTTAAATGGGAATATTTTATTCTCATATTTATTTCAAAGTTTAAAAATATATTTTTAAGTAATTTTTATTTTTTGAAATCAAAATACCACCAATTTTATTTCCATTTTCTTTTTGGTTATCTTTAATTCCAATGGAAATGGAATGTGTATAACAAAGTAAAAAAACTAAATTATTTTTACTAACCTAATCCTAACCCTTCCTCTTCAGATTTTTCCTTCTCATTTCATCAGAAAATTAAACCCTAGCAGAGCCCATCCTCCATGAAAGCTAAATCCTAGCAGTGTTTTTTTTTTCCAAATTCATGGAGGCTTCAGGGGCATCGGCTCCGCCTCGTCGCTGATTTGGATTTGCACGACCACCACGCACCTCATTCTAGAAGGAGGATTCACTACTTCTGCGCTTGTTTTGTTCGTGTTCGTGTTTCTTCTTTTGCCATTGCAAGGTCGTGTGTAACGGTGACGAGCTCGATTTCTCGGTTGGATTCGCTTCATCTTCGTTCCCGCTCAATAACTTCTTCGTGTCACCAAGGTGCGATTGCAGATTGAACTACGACAATGAAGACAACGAAGAATTTAGAGTGAGAAAGCTTCAGTTGAGGATTTCGTGTCGCCAAGGTGCGGTTGGAAAATTTTTTATTTTTTAGAAATTTAATTAGGTTTTTCTGTGAATTTTGTGTTGCTTACAACTGAATAGTGTTATGGTAAATCAATTACATATTTTGATTCGTGACACTGTATTTTGTTTACCAGAAAATGATTTGCATTTGACTTGAACTAGGTTGAATGGGCTATGCTGTGCTCAATGCCAGCTAAAATTAGTACTAGTTGTTTTGTTTTGATGGGGCCTAACTTCTTCAGTTAATAATTTCTTAGTTAGTAAACTAGCTAATTAGGATTTAGCTTGTTGCTTGGACTAGCACTGTGTAATTGATACATTTGTTAACTGTGATTGAAATGTTTCAGTTAGAGGTTGGGAAAAAATCTTCTAAGCCGGTTTGATTGAGGGAATATTTTCTTACATTCCACTTAGATAATTTTTTGTTATGATTTTGCCAGTTGTTTAAATGAAATGAAATTTGAATGAGGTTTGGTTAATGCTTGACTTACTTGATTGGGAAAAATGTCAAGGGGTGCTTCGATGCCTCATCGCTAAAAGCTTTTAGACATTCCAATATGGAGAAGGATATGTTATGATGCTGATTTTTCCCTCTTGTCTCTTTTATCCTCTCCTAACAATTGCATGTGGTGTTTATTAATGTGCAAGAGTTTCTATTACAGTTTTTTTTATCCCTTGAACCTATTGTCTTTATTGAAATTTGAAAGTGGAGCTACACTATTGAGACTTGATGAACACAACTTCCACTTTATTGCTGTCTGGTTTCACAAGCCTATCTATGTTGTTGGGTTTGAGAATTTTAAGTTTGTAGATTGTGTTGTTGAGATTAAGAATTTATGGAGAAATTATTGTTTATATTATTGTTATGTGTTTGAGTTTATATGAAATTGTGGTGTGGTGTTTATGTGTCGGAGTATTTGAGTCAATGAATTAGATAGGATTATTTATTTTAGTGATCTAGCATGTATAAAAAATACAAGAATAGATAGGCGTATCTTTCATGCATTGTGTAACATATTTAGAGGAGTTGGAAGGTTAGTACCAAATAAAAATGGTGAATGCTATGGTGCCTAAAAGGTGGTGCCTATTTACTAAAAAGAGTTAAAAATCAATATTTAATTTAAAAGATATAAAAATAAATAATTTTTAAAAATTCAAAACCTACTACAAAAGGAAAGTTAGGCAAAATTTAGGCATCAAGTCATAGGCACCATAGAATTGGCCAATAAAAATATAGGTGTAGAAGAAATGGTTGCCATGTTTTAACATATTATAGCACATGATGTCAAAATTAGAGTAATATAGAGACAATTTGTGAGATCTGAAGAAAAAATTAGTAGGCGATTTAATGATGTATTACTTGCTATTTTGAAATGTCATAATCTTTTACTGAAGAAACCTCAGCCATTTAGCCGGATAGAATGGATGAACGACGGAAATGGTTCAAGATAATTTATCTTGCTAATATTATTAAACCTAATATGCTTGGTGTGTTTTAGGATTGAGTTAATTGATTTTTTTTTTTTTTTTGGATTTTAGACTTGCCTAGGAGTCTTAAATGGTACCTATATCAAAGTCAATATCCTTGAGACTGATAAGTCTAGATATCAAAATAAAAAAGGTGACATAACAACCAATGTGTTTGGAGTGGTTGCTCCCGATATACAATTTATTTATGTACTGGCGGATTGGGAGGGTTTAGCTGCGGATTCTATGGTATTGCAAGATGCACTATTTTGTAATAGGTTTAGTGTTCTCCAAGGTATTTTATTGAGACTTTAGTATGTTATCAAAGTAGCCATTTGATCTTTCATTAATTTTGTTCAATTTTATATGTCACACTAGGTCATTACCATTTATATGATGCTAAATATATGAATTGTGAAGGATTTTTGGTATATTATAGAGGACAAAAATATCATTTGAGTGAATTTAATCTACATAATCAACCTAGTATAGTCCAAGAGTTTTTTGATATGAAACACTCACAAGTTAGAAATGTCATTGAAAGGGCATTTAGAGTATTGAAAGCAAGATGGAGAAATTTAAGGGGAAGGTCATTTTATCCTATTAAGACTCAAGGAAGAGTTATAACTGCATGTTGCCTTTTGCATAATCACATTAGAAGAGTGATGATTGTGGATCTTACTGATGAGATAGTAGATCAAAATATGCTTGGAGTAGATGGTGGGACAATCCACCATATTGAGACGAGAAATGCTTGGGGTAGATGGAGGAATCAACTTGCACAAAACATGTGAAACCAATGGAGAAGAATACATCACGCTCGATAATTGTGATCATTTAGGTGAGTATTTTGTGCTAACTTTAATTGTGATAATATTAATTTGAATTAAAGATATTTAATATTAGACATATTTTAATAAATTAAAAAAAATTAGAATAATAATAATTTTAATTAAACATATTTGTTATTAGGAGTATTATAGTAAATTTATTATTAAGGGTATTATAATAAATTTATTATTAGAGATAATTTTGTAAATTTAAAAAAAATTAATGTAAAAAAAATATTCGATTAGTTTTATATTTAATTTTTTAAGAAAATTTAAAAAATTGATATTGAAAATATTTAATAAATATTTTTATTTAAAAATAATTATATTAAATTTATCTTAAAATATATTTATACGTAAATTTTTCATGTATTTATTAAATTTAGTCATTAACCTTTTAATTTGAATGAATAAGGATAATTTTGATATATTATATAATATAACTAAAAAATTTAGATCCAACTAAATAAAAAATTATTCATTCTTAAAAATATTATACAAGATTCTAAAGTATTAGATTTCATATTTATAAAAATACTATATGCCAAGTAATTTTTAGACATTATATTTTTAAAAATAAAAATTAATATTTGAACTAAACATAATGTATTCAACAACCACAAAATAGTAGATAGAAGATAGATACATACTGTAACTAATAATTGAGAAATTTTAATATTGATAATACTAAGTAGACAAAAAAAATAATTAAAATTTATCTTATTTAATATTTATTAATTGTCATAATAATTAATAAATATTAAATAAAATAAATTATAATTATTTTTGACTAATTTTTTTTTATTACCAAATATTTCCGTTTGAATAATTTATAATGCTTCTTATAGCACTCTCTAATGCAACGTATACTCCCCATGGTCCCATTTATATGTTGTTTGTTGCAATCATCAATACACTTCAGGAGCGCAGTGCTATCTGCAATATAATACATTTGATTCCAAGGTTGATAAAAAATAATTTCTTTAGAAACACTAGTGGCAGAATAAATAATAACCATCTCAATTATTAATATTGCAAGTATTAGTGTTACACCATATCTAGCCATGAATCTCTTCTCTTGGGAGAAGTTTACATAGGCTAGCTTTTATATATATATATATGCTTAAAAATTAAAATCTTTCTTAATATATTTTTGTATTCAAAATGATTATAGCTTACATTTCTTAATTAATTAGTTTTTGTCGCCTCCATGCACTAAGAGCTACAAGCTAATTAAGTTATCAATATAATCAAATCGAAACAAAAACCTTTCATTATAGCAAAGGTTTATTTTGGAATAATTTATTATTTTGGATAAACTTAATTGCGTCATGAATTTGACAAATTTCAAGAAATAGTCATTATACAAATATGTTTTTTAATGTTGCATATATGCTTATAGTATTATTAAAGATAAGTTACATTCTACTTTTATAAAAACCTTAAAAATGCAATTTAGAGATAACGATATATGTTATAACAATGACCTTCAAAACACGGGTAAATTTTATCGCACAAAATAGAATAGAATGTTGGACAACAAACAAAGAATATCAATATGTGACTCAAAACAAAAATTATTAGAAGGAATGAAGGATGAACGATTATACATGTTTGGACAGCAAAATAAATGAGAATATAAAAGATAAAATTCGAGTAGCACCCATCGTTAAAAATAAGTAGTAAAATCTCGTATCAGGTGATTTAAATACATAGGATAAATATCAGCAAAGTATTTAATAAATGGGATAAATATAAACCTTGTAATTAAAGGTAGATAATAACGATTCTGCATGAGATAATCAAACAAGATTTATGTGTAAACAATCTCATTATAAATATGATGTATGACACATCTTAATAAAATTATTGAGTAATGTTATACATTCAAATCTTTTTATAGACCAAATTCAATTGAGTTAAATAATAAGATTTAGAATAATGCTATCCATAACTAATTTTTGTTACGTTAGACTAATTTAGTTGAACTTGATCAATAAAAACACTTGATGTGTAGCATTATTCGAAATTACTTTTGTTATGTCACTAAAGTGCAAGACATTTATATTCACCATGTTATTTTGCATGATTTTTTTAGAAAATTACAATTCCACCAAACTCCAAAAGGATGTGGGCATAGTTCCGAAAATACAGCAGCATAATCAGGACAACAATAACAAAGAAAAACATAGAAACTATCATCAAACAACAAATAGAGAGCAATAGAATATAATGATTCTAGCTCTTTCAAATACACTTCAAGATGAATCCGATCGGTTGTTCTTTATCAATTCATGATCATTCTCCTTCTAATTTTTACTCAATTATATTATTGATGTTTTTTGCATTCATCCATGAAGGTTTTCAACAGACTTGAAAAGGGAGGTCAAATCAATGAACCACTTTTAATAGTTTATAAACCGTTTACACATAACTCGAAGGTTTTCAGTATCTGAAAAATATGATAACAACAACGGGTGAGAACCCGAAGATTTTCAGTAGGGTAACAGTTCTAAATAATGACTACATAAGAAAACATAAACCCTTTAGACAATCCTAATCTCCAACTTTACATGAATTCAAGCCTAGGGTTTTAACCAATCCATACAGAATTAATTTGCTATGGTAAGAGTGATTTAAATTACCACTATTCTCATTTATTTCCAATAGTTATCATCATTATTCTCAGTCTAAAGTCTTTCAATGGTTCAAACACAAACAATAATTAATACAAAGCAATCACAAATAGAGAACAATTATGACAAGTAGCAAAATTAGCAGATAAATAGATTATCAATTAGGCAAATCAAGTAATTATGCATGCCCAAATAATTACAACCAAGTGCACATGATGCATGCCTGTCCTACTGGCCGTGAGCTTACGTGTCGGTTATACTGTCAGACCTAACACATCCGGTAGTTAACCTGAACATCATCTCTCTGTTGCACATCACTAGGAGGAATATAATCGAGGAAGAGTGTCCTACCACCTTCTCCTGGAGGTATCACCAGGGAAAATAAATCGAGAGAGTGCCCTACCACCTTCCTCTGTGAGGTCGTGCCATATAAAACGAAGGAGAATGCCTTTCCACCTTGCAATCAGAGAGAATGTAGGGGAATAAAATTGAGGGAGAAAGCCCTACTACCTTCCCCATATCCACATCGCAACTCCGGGTAAGCAGGACAAAACCACCATCTTTATCTGGTGCCGGTGTCTCATCCACAATGCAAGCGGGACAAAACCTATGTCCTTGCCACTCAATAGTCACATTTATAATCATATTCAATCACAATCACAATCTTAACCAATTTCATAAGTTATAATTCATCATAACCTCATCTATTATTAAAACAATTAACATCATCAATCTGTGAGCGGGGCAAAGCCACCATCCTCACCATGGGAGGGACGAACCACCATCCCCACAACACTTGTATCTCATTTAACAAGTCTTTATTAGGGAATGATTCAATAAAATTCATTATACCCACCCCAACATATATATTCAAAGCCTTTAAAGTTATTAGACTCCATATGGAGGTTACAAAGGGGTACAAGCTTGCCGGAAAGGTTTAACCGTTCAAAATCAACATTTCATAAAATTCAGGGAATGGTGCATACACAGGGATCGTGCGTACGCGCGTAACCCAACACTGGCCTCGCAAAAATTTCGTATGATGCATACGCATGCAGCATGCATACGCGCGGACCTGCCTTCATGCGTACATAGGCTTCGTGCGTACACACGGAACTAGGCACTGCTGCATAATCTGCAGAATTCAATTTCAACCACCGAAATTCAAAAGGTCATAACTTTCTCTCCAAAACTCATTTTGACTCTATTCTTTGATGGAATTAAAATAGACATCCCCAATTTTATTTCAAGATAAGTTTTATAAATTTTAAAGTTCCAAGCGCCTTGTTATGACCCTCCAAAATTGGACTAAAAATCTGCCATAGTACATATTTTTCTATACCATTTGGACAAAACCCCAATTTTACATCAAAGTGCATCCATTCTACACCAACTTAGCCAAATTCTAGCTTAATGCTATTTCTCATCAATTTCACTATTGTTTCTACCTAACTCTTCACTACATAACTCATCCAAATCCTAATCTCATCTTATTCTTAAACTTATCCTCATAAAATTTTTCAACAATTAATAAATAACCACCTCAAATTCAATTTCACATATTCTTTATAAGAATTTCAATTTCAATGATTAGACCACAACACATCAATACCTACCAAGTAATAGAAACTCAATCAATCAAGGCATCCGGTCATTTTTATCCAACATTCAATATCATCCATAATCACATATTCATACTAAACCATCATCATCATCAGCATCAGTTCAACAATACCTTAGTGTCAACTTCCCTATGGTTTCACATTGTGAACTCCGAAAAATTAACAAATAATTAATCAATAAATTAATTTTAATAAAAGAAATTAGAAATATAAATTTTATACTAAAATAAGATAGAGCTAATTAAAACGAGAATTTTGACACTAATTTCAAAAAATTTGGCTCAAGATTGGGCCAAACTGAGCCCAAGGCCCAACCCATTGGCCCAAATGACTTAATGAAGGGGTTCTCTTCTTCCCCATTCAGCCAAGAACGCTGAAGCATACAAGGGGGAAAGAAGAGAGATTCTCAAACCCTTGCTCCCTTCTAGCTACTATATCTTGCCACACCGAGCTCCGATCGCCGCACCGTTTGTGGCCACGCGACTACCGCGTCGAGCTCTATGATTTTAATAGAACAATTTCATAGGTAAGCTACTTTATCACCCTAGTTGCTCTATCCCTTCCTATTTTCGAAATTCATTGAGGTGGTGTTGAGATTTTGTTGGGTTTTGGTACTTTAGGTTCAATCTAGCTTGCGGAACTTGTTGGGTTTGGTCTGTTTGGTCTGTGGGTGCGGTAAAGATCCTCAACCCTAGTTAATTTCTTGAATTTATGTTTTGGGTATTGAATTTGAGTGTATATGTGTTGTATATATGTATTAGGCTTGTGTACATGCAATTGGAGCTTGAATTGTAAGTTTGGAGCTTGGTGGAGGTTGAGTGCTTTTATTGGGTGACTTTGGACCTTTTTGGGTGCCTTGGTGGTGTCTCGAAAATACATGAAAATTGGCCAAGGTATAGTTTAGGTTTTTCGTATTTAGCATATAATGTTCTGTGAAAACTTTAGGCTAGATGACCATAGGATAAGTTGGAAGCAAATGAGTATATGTAATGCTTAGAAACCTTGATATGAATTATATGTTGGTTTTGGTGTTTGTTGAATGAATGATAAGCGATGAATTGAAGGCGATATGTGTATAAATGTATATTGAATAAGAACATGTAGAACTTGTTGATGTAAAGGAGAGATTGATGCATGATGTGGTTGAATTGAGAAGTGGTAGGATGTGAAGATTATTGTGGTATTGAGAAAGATATGCTTTGTTAATGGTTATTGACATAGTAAGTTGAATTGAGTTTGAATTGTAATGAAAATTGAGGGTTGAAGGTTTTGTGAAAAATTAGTTTTTGGTCGAACTTCGGCGAGTCATAACTTGACTTTCGGACCTCCAAATGGTTTCAAACTTATTTTATATGAAAATTTGATCCGTGAAGCTTATGCTGTTCAAAGAATGGATGAAAAATATTTTAAAACGAAAAAGTTATGCGCGTCAGAAGTTTGGGGTTTAAAATGATAAATCTGCAGAGTAGGCTCTGTTTGGTACCTATGCGTACGCATATAGGGGCCATACGCATGCATTCTATTCTGTCCAGCGTACATGCGTACGCAGACAGGTGCATGCGTATGCATACATATGTATGCATACGCATACCTCTGTTTTTCAGCAAATGGATATTTTGTGTTTTAAAGCCAATTTTGACCCTCTAAACCTCTATTTTCACTCTTTTAGCCCCAGATCATAGTAGTAACTCTAGTAGTAAGTTGAAGCTAGGAAATAGAGGTAACTTGGAGATGAAGTAAAGTTGAAAATAATGAGATTCGGGATGACTATGTGGCCGAAATGGTCGAGATATGTGTGTGGCCGAGATGGTCGAGATGGCAAGGTCTGGGTGCGATCCCGCTTGTGTGTTAACTTTAAAATGTGTTCGGATGGCAAGTTGATGACAGAAGTTCCCTCTCTTGTGATGATGTGGATGTGGGGAAGGTGGAAATGCACTCTCCTTCGTATTGTTTTCTCCACATTCTTCTCTGGTTGCAAGGTGGAAAGGCACTCTCCTTCGATGTGGAAATGCACTCTCCTTCGTTTATGATCCTTCTGGAGATGCGCAACCTAGAGACCAATGTCTGGGTTAGCTACCAGATATGTCAGGTTCTGGCAAAGTAACCAACACGTGAGCTCACGGCCAATAGGGTAGACATTCATCATATGCATATGTGTGCTTTGTTTGCTATGCATTAATTGGGAATGCCTAATTGATTATATTCTGTTAGCTGTTGTAATTGCTACTTGAACTACTTGTTATCTACCTGTGCTTGCTTTGTTTGTTTGTTTGTTTATGCGGATTATCGGAGATGGAGGAACGGAGGAAAGGTGAAAGAGTTTAGTGGTTAAATTAAGTTTAAGTTAGGTTGAATAACCCTTAGAAGATCACCCCTTTTTATGGTTGCTGTTTAGAACTTTAAGCTTTATAATCTGAGTGTTGGCGTTCTAGGATTGCCTCTGGCATTCCCAGGACCTTATATATTATGTGCGTTGCACCTTTACCATGCTGAAAACCTCTGGTTCTCACCCCATACTGTGTTGCTATTTTTCAGATGCAGGTCGGGAGGCTCCTCGGTAGGCATCTGGACTTCTGAAGCGGAGTGATTTTTGGGTTTCTTTTGCTATATAGTTTATGTATATATGTATGCACTTAGCTTTCTCTTCGAATAGCTTGTTTATTTTGTTCCTCTTAGAGGTTTAAGGAGTGTTAAGGTTTTATCTTTGTATTTTACGTTGATGGGAGATGTATACATGCATGTAAATATTCTCCGGCCAGCCTTAGCTTTGCAGGCTGAGTTAGGAGCTAGTTATTCTGTATCCTTGACTCGCTATTCTCTCTTTTGTCGATTTATACCTATGATCTTTAGGTTTCTTCGCATGCAAGTTATCTCTTTTCTGAGTGTTGCGCTTTTCATTTTGCAATTTTGCTTTACCCATTTTTTAAGGCTCCTCGTATACTGTATTCTTTCTATTATTATACTATATATATTTTTTATTTTAGAGGTCGTAACACCTCACCACCTCTGCTTTACATCCTAGGTGTAAAGCTCTATGTGGTAGGGTGTTACACACATAGCATTACATAATGATTATCCGAAACCGAAACCCGTACCTTAGTTGATGGCGGTCCCAACTTCTTGAGTCTTTCTCTCTGACCAATCCAAGCATCACTCAATTCCTCACAAATCCAAGCTTTAATCAACTCTATTCAATCTAATTTCATTCAAATTACACAATGTTCATACTAAGGTTTCTCACAAATTAGGGGTAAATAAGAGGAAAGAATTTCCATATTCCATATGAACATGGGTTAAAACCCCGCTAAAATTTGAGCTTGAACTTCTCCTAAAGTATCAAAATCACAATTTTCAATACCCACACTACCCAAAACACGAAATCAGTGAGGGCGACACATAGCCGCAAACGGGTCGTCGATCGGAGCTCTGGTTCGTGAGAAAAGTGAATTTAAAGTGGGTGGTGAATAGTGTTCTTCTCTTCCTCTCCTCACTCTTGAGCTCTCTCTCAATATTGTTGAAAATGAATGAAATTTAGACGGAGTCACATTTTTTGGCACTTTAAGTGAAGGGTATTTTTGTCCTTTTGTTCATTGGCCCTACTTGGGGCCAAAATTTTAAAGATATGTGTTCCAATTTGTATTCTAAATATTTTTCTGGTCATTTTTATATTTTTATTTTTCTCATACGCAGTACCGAACAATTATAAGTGTATATTGTCAGTTATAATGCCGGTACGTATTTTTCTATAAATAATTATATTTTTGCACTCCAAATAATTTTCTAAGTTCATTTATCTGTAAATTTTCAAATTATGAGATTTAAATTTTTAATCTAAACCAGGCATTTTTAAATCCTCTTAACTCAATTTTAATTATATAATTGACTAGTTAAAAATTTCAGGTCTTACAGTTGATAGAGGTGGTTTTCATTTTATTGCAACCGATTTTACCCTAATAAGCATGATCTTGCTGCTCGCAGAATCGAGACTATTAGATACCAGGTTTGTCACCGTCTCGAAAAGATAAAACAGTTCCATGGTTTCAATTTTTCTACCTTAAAACTATTGTTTGTTTGTACTAGAATTTGTCTATTATCAAGTGAATTTGGTATTATTGTGATTTTTAGAAAGTTGTTGAGTTCTTTTGGTTCAATATACATTGCTGAAATTTAATTTTCACTGTTATTCTAAAATATTTATTTGGCATGATAAATTAGGATTATTAGAATAGAAAATTGAGATTTGCTTTTGCTCCCTTATTTAACATTTATAGATAGAAGCAGGAGGTGATGCTGATTTGAGGAGAAAAGTTAGAAGAAAAATTAAACCTATGGCTGCAACATTTGAGAGACAAATGTTTAATTGATTGGATGAGGTTTGAGATTTATAGCTATCATACATTTGTAAAGCTATTTTGGCATGGATGAATTAAGATTTTTGTTTATATTTGATGAAAATCATGTATTGCTTTTAATTTTCTATAATTTGTGAGATATTCAATAGATATGTGTGTACTTTTTGTTTGGTCTTATATGAGCAATGAGCTTAGTTTTGGCTGTTGATATACATGTGTGCTACTTAGATGCAAATTCTCTTTCAAAGTTTTATAATTATCTGTAATTTCAACTACTAATGGATCAACTATTTTGATGTTACACTCAGTCAATTATCTATAATTTGTAAAATTGCTGATTACTTTTGATTTTGACTCTGAATAAACATGAGTTTAGATATATTGTTTTACGTGTTTTGATGATTTGTTTTCATGGCTTCTAAGAAAGATTATACATCAATAAATTAGGAATTTTGCCAGAGCTAGTTCTCCTTTATTAACCCAAGTTTCAACACTTTCAACTTGTAAAAAGCAAGATCTTATAGCTAACTTCTATGGGTTTATTTGACAACTGGGAGTGCAATAATGGATAAGATTTAGGGAGAAGAGATTGCTAAAGTATTTGTTGGATTCTCTATTTGGACTATAGATCTTTGTGGTAGGCCAGATTTTAGAAAACATTAATCATGAAGTATGAATTATTAGATAATTTGTAGTACTGTGTCTATATATGTATCATGTATCACATTATGCACCACATTTTAAATGTAGAATTTATCAAGAGAAAATTTTTCTTGATGTAATTATTGAGATTTGCCACTAGAATATTTAATGGCTAGTTTGTTCGAGCAAAATGGTATTTTGAGTTGAGATTGAACAAGATTTATAATAAAATTTATTATTATGAATGTAATGAAATGCTTTATTTTGTTGGAATTATGTATTATGTATAAGTAATAATGTATAAGTGTTGAAAAAATAATTTTAAAATAAAAAATAGATGGTTGTTGATTGTGTAACAATAATGATTATGATTAAAAAAAACATCTAAAGTTTTAGTGGCAGTAATGATGACAACTAAAATGAATAATATGCAAATTATAAAATTAGTTTTAGTGGTCATATAAATTGTCACTACAAGTTGTAGAAGTTTTACGGCTACCAAAATTTTTTAGCGATAAAGTATAAGACGGCTAATATTTTATTGTTGCTAAAAACAAAAAAAATGACCACTTAAAGTGATTTTTTAGTAGTGTTGAGCTAGTTGTACATCTTAAATTTTGATTTGGTCTTTAATAGAAGATTGTCAGAGGCAGGATTTTATTATTTTATGCTAGTCTGAAATATAGTTTAGATAGTATTTTTATTGGTCAATATTCGGTATTATTTATATATGATTTGTATAGAGAAATTTTTAGGGGTTAATAATTTTTATTATTTTTTGTCATTATTTAACTATCACAAACACTAAATTATTTTTAATAAATAAATTTTATTAATTTAGGTGTATGTAAACTTTGAAAAAATATGACTGCAAACTGTATTGATTTATGTGTACAAAACTCTGATAATATAAATATAGATACAAGCTATATATTTTTTGTATACAAAATTCTTATAAATATAAGTATAAATTATTGCTGACTAAATACTAACTAAAAATGATAATATTTGTCGACCAAATAGCATTAGATATATATTGGCTTAGAGAAAATTACATTCTTTTAATAATATTATATTGTACTTGATATATATTGGCTTGGAGAAAACTACCTTCTTTTAATAATAATGTCAACTCTATGAGTTTATGACTTCAATTTGTCATTTATTGGTGCGATAAATTGACAACGACTCGTGTGTTTTGTGCCATTAATAGGAAAATAAAATTTATACATGCTTTTGTTTGTGTAATGTAATTATTAGATATATTAGTTGTGTAAAAAGTCAAGTGGAATAATGATGCTCATGTTATTTGTTGGTTGTAACTTAAACATGACAAACTAATTACATACAGTGAGGATGTTACACAACAATATGCACATAAAATACGTCATACATGTAGGGATGGCAACGGAGCGGGTAGGGGCGGATTTTTGCTTTACCCGATCCCGCTCCCTACAAAAATCTACATCAAATTCGCCCCGCACCTATCCGCAGGTAGTAAAATGTTAAACTCTAACCCGCTCCGTCCCTATCCGCCCCGATAATTATTAAATTCAACAAATAAAATTAAATTTTATAAATTATATAACCACCATTTACATACATAACATAAATTAAAGTAAAAATTTAAATATGATATAATATTATTAATTATTTTACTAATTATTTTGTATATTTACGTATATTATATATTAAATATATATATATATATATATATATATATATATATATATATATATATACCGGGACGGGTAGGGGCGGGTTTAACCTAAACCCGATCCCGTCCCGCCCCGCACAAGAACCCGCTCTGGTGCGACGGCGGATAATTACCTGCTTCGAATAGGTAAAGGTGGGGTGGATACCCACGAATTCGGATAGTGTTGTCACCCCTACATATATGCACAAGCTAAAGTAAGGAAAGAATGTTACCTCGTGACATTATTTATTACTTGTTTTCAACACCCACAAAATAGTAAATAGAATATATAATATAGATAGATAAATAGATCGATAATTTATAAAAACCCAAGCTTAATTAATATATAGAATTGCTAAAAGCCATAATAAGGAACCGCCATTTTTATTAATACTTCTTGTAGCACTCTCTAACGCAACGTATATTCGCCATAGTCCCCCTGTGATATTGTTTGTTGCAATCCTCAATACATTCCTTGAGCGCAGTACTACTATCTGCAATATAATATATTTGATTCAAAGGTTGCTCAAAAATAATGTTTCTAGATTCATTACTAATGGCAGAATAAATAACCATCTCAATTATTAATATTGCAAGTGCTAGTTTTACACCGTATCTACCCATGGATCTCTTTTCTTGGGATTAGAAGTTTACATAGCCCAGCTTATATACATGCGTAGAATTTTTTTTTAATATATTTTTTGTATGCAACATGATTATAGGATTAGGGCATTATTCATTTCTTAATTAGTTCGTGTCCCCTCCATATACTAAGAGCTACAAGCTAAGTTATCAATATAATCAAAACAAAACAAAAACTTATCATTATAGCAAAGATTTATTTTAGAATGGTTTATATATTATTTTGATTAAATTGAATTATTGCCTCTTGAATTTGACACATTTCAAGAAATAGTCATTATACAAAAATGTTTTTTTAATGTTACATAAGAACTTATATGATTGGTTGTCAGATAATGCTTAATATTAAATATAAACTACATTTTGCTTTTATAAAAACCTTAAAAATGTATGTAGAGATCATGTTGTATGTTACAAAAATGACCTTTAAAACTCAAGAATAAATCTTATCGCACTACTATTGGATCATCTATTAATAATATATTAAAATAGAGCTTAAAGTAATCTTTAGATGCATTGTTAGTTTTTTTAGTTTTCTATTATATATTATGACATGTCAGTTTAAGCGACTAATTCACATAAATTGACTACAATTTTCTATCTTTACTTTATGATATAGAATTTTTATTGTATTTTTATTTCTTCATAATAACTTATCTTTATATAATATTGTAAGATTCTTTTTCAACCTTAACTTTTCATATTCTCTTTATCTCTTACCCTTTATTTTTATCTAAATTACACTATTGCTTTTAATATTAGTTCTTTTTAATAGGTATAAATTTAATTAAAATCTAATTCCTTCTCTTTTCCTTTCATAGCCACTACAAATAATTCGAACCAATTAAAATTTAATCAATTTGATGATTCTTATTTTTCTCTCAATTCAAATCAACCCAGCCCCGTGAATACCCATATTTCTCATTACTACACACCACACTTCACATCATATTCCCTTCACACTTTACCTGGTTGGCCATTTATAATTCCATAGGTAGAACATGTATTATGAAGTTCCATGCCTTAATCAGTAGTTGTCATTCCTTCTCTTTTATTTTTTTTTAATGAAAAGTGATAAATTTCGAAGAATGATGAAGTCATATGAACTGACATAGAATGTACTATAATTATTGATGCTTTTATGCGATTTATGCGTTTTTTTATTATACCTATAAAAATAAAAATAAAAAGTTGAAGAAAAAAATTATTTTATAAAACTTTAGCAAAATCAATATAATTATTTCTTACAAACATAATGAAAAATAATTCTTACTAAAAAGTTATCAATAGAGGAAGTTAAAAAATGGCTCTACACAAAATAGTCAAGTGAGATTGAAGACATTATTATTTTAATTTATTCTATTCCCAAAATCAAATATAGTATAAAGTACGAGACATTTATATATATTGATCACCATGGTATTTTGTATGTGCTATCAAGAACTGAACTTCAATTCAATTCAACAAACCTTGTGGCTCAAATTTAGCGAGAATTATAGGTTACTACTTGAACTTCGCCTATCTCATTTGATTGTACATTATTGATGTTATTTTACCCGAATTTCATAAAGCATTGAAAGCAAGTATAGCAGCTTCCAATATAAGTTTTAACAATTTCAAACCTAAATAAACTTTCAAAGTATTGATTTCATGTATTATCATGGGCTACTTCTAGTAAGATTCAAATCACTTTTTGAGATTGTGTTTTATTTCATACAAACGAATACTTTAGATACTTTTGTTAATAATTTATTAATCACTTAATTCTATTCATCAATTCTACGCCTATATAAGACACCTATTTTTATATTTCAAAGGAGACTCACATGATAAGTTTTATAAGTTCTATTTCATGTCTAATCTTCTATGTTTATAGAATTATTACCCATTCTCTATGTTTTTCTTATACTACTAGAAAACTAGTTATTACAGACGGATATTTTCGACGGATTTTATCCCACGGAAATACAGACGGAATTTGCAAGAAATTTTTTGTCGAAATAAAAAAAATGACTTAGTATAAATTACAGCTAGAAAATAGAATCCGTCGATAATTTTATCAGAAAAATTAATTTTTTTTCGTGAAAAATGGTTACCAATAAAAAATCTGTCTGTAATTAAATGAATAAAAATGCTACATTTCATTAAATTAATATAGACAAAAAATCTGTCTGTAATTTAAAATAATCCGTCGAAAATAATAAGTTAAACCTAGCATTCATCGAGCTCCATTCACAGCACACAAATCAAACAACCTAAACCTAGCATTCCTCACCCTTCTTTTCTGTCAACGGCTACTTCTTCTCCTCCTCTCCCCACCCACAGCGCCACCACCGGCCACCCTAACCGCCGCAGCTACCTTCTCCTTCTTCTCCTCTTTTTTAAACACTGAACCAGTAGAACACAGCCCCTGTTTCTCTCGTTCTTTCTAGTTCGCAGAACAAAGCAAGCTCAAGCTCCACCACCGCCGCGCCTCTCTCTCTCTCCTTTTATCCTCCTCAGTTCTGGCTACAGCCATCATCTCTTCCAGCGCTACAGCCATCATCTCTTCCAGTCAATGTCGTGGCTACCTTCGCACAAGCCCTAGCTCCCTGGCGACCAAAATCGGTTCCACCGTTAGCCGCGGTTCCACCTCTCTCTTTCCTCCTGTTCGAACCGTAGAGACCTGGGCATCCTTCTTTCCCTCTATGCTGTTTTGATTGTCTCTGCGTCCAGGTTTTGGTTTCAAAATTCTTTTAATTTCTGTTGGGTTCAATTAATTTTGTTTAGTTAGTTTGATTTTAGTAATTAGTTTAGTTAGATTTGTTTTCTGATTAGTGGATTTTTAGGTTGTTAAAATTGGATTAGATTAGGTTTTGATTCTGAATAGTTGAGAAATGTTTAGATTGTTAATCTAGATTGCTGAACATTGCTGAACGTTGTTAATATGAGCTTGGTGAATGTTGTCTAGAACAGAAATTTAATTAAGTTAATGGCTTCTTCTCGGTAGTTTTGCGTTTGGAGTATTAGAAGAATTGTGTTTCTGCTTATCTATTCAACTATTCTGCATATCATTGTTTTGTCAACTAACATGCACTTTGTTTACCAGGCACTCCCTTATTATCCCAAAATCTCATTTTTCTTCACTGGATGCTACTCCTCCATCAGTGAGTAACTACTCATAAGATTGAAATTATGGCATTTTTTCTGTCTTTACCCTCTTAAATAAATCCCTGGTTGCTTCAATTTCACTTCAATTCACATCAATGTTAGCTTGACTAAACTAATCACCCACTAAAGTTGCTTGATCCATCAATCCCTGTGGGATCGACCTCACTATAAGTGAGTTTTACTACTTGATGCGACCCGGTACACTTGCCGGTGAGTTTTTGGTGTTGAAATTCTGTTTTCAACCCATCATACGTGTGGGCGTACGTTTTACCAAAAATTTTACTAAGTCTAAATCTTGCAGATTTACCATTTTAAACCCCAAACTTCCGAAGTGCATAACTTTTTCGTCTTAAAACATTTTTCATCCGTTCTTTGAACAGCATAAACTTCACAGACCCAATTTTCATTTAAAATAAGTTTGAAATAATTTGGGATTCGGAAGCCGAGTTATGCCTCGCCAAAGTTCGGCCAAAAATCAAAATTTCACAAAACTTCAAAACCTCATTTTCATTAAAAGTTACTCCCAGTTCAATACCAAACCTGCAAATCATTACAATCATCTCTTCCTCAACACCACAACAATCTCCATAATATACCATACCCCAAAACCAACAAAACATAACCTTACTATTACCACAATGATCCTTCCAAGCCTACCATATCTTAACTCAACAAATTCATGCATCAATATCTCATATACATCAATAAATTCAATATGTTCATATTCAATATACATGTTTACACATATCACCATCATTTCACCACTTATCATTCATTCCACACACACCAAAACCAACACATGATTCTTATCAAGATTACTAGGCATTAAACATACACATACATTCCAACCTATCATATGGTCACCTAGCCTAAGTTTTCATAGAACATTACATATTAAATACGCGAAACCTAAACCATACCTTGGCCGATTTTCACGTTTGTCCAAGGCAACCCACTAAGCCAAACACAGCTCCAAAGTCCAAAATCACCAAAGCATCAACACTAATCCTCTACCAAGCCTTTCAATGGCCAAAATCAAACTCCAATATATGTATACACACCTAATTTCACATACCCATATATAAAATTCAATACTCATATACTAATTCAACGAATTAACTCGGGTTAATAATCCTTAACGTACCTACGGACTAAGAGAGCCAAGTCCAACAAGCTCCACAAGTTAGATTGAACTTAGAGAACCAAAATCAACAATTCCTCAACTTGGATTCTCTTTAATTTTGAAAATTGAGGGATAGAGAGGTGATGAGCGGATAATTTATACGCTTTTTGGCATTGTTTTTAGGTAGTTTTTAGTATGTTTTAGTTACTTTTTATTATATTTTTATTAGTTTTTAAATAAAAATTATATTTCTGGACTTTACTATGAGTTTGTGTATTTTTCTATAATTTCAGGTATTTTCTGGCTGAAATTGAGGGACCTGAGCAAAAATCTGATTCAGAGGCTAAAAAATGACTGCAGATGTTATTGGATTCTGACCTCCCTGCACTCGAAGTGGATTTTCTGGAGCTACAGAAGCCCAATTATCGCGATCTCAATTGCATTGGAAAGTAAACATCCTGGGCTTTCCAGCAATATATAATAGTTCATACTTTGCCCGAGATTTGATGGCCCAAACTGGCGTTCCAAGTCAGCATAAAAATTCTGGCGTCAAAACGCCAGAACTGGCATAAAAGCTGGAGTTAAACGCCCAAACTGGCACAAAAGCTGGCGTTTAACTCCAAGAAAAGTCTCTGCATGTGAAAGCTTTAATGCTCAGCCCAATCACACACCAAGTGGGCCCGGAAGAAGATTTCTGCATTAATTACTTATTTCTGTAACCCTAGGCTACTAGTTCTCTATAAATAGGATATTTTGCTATTGTATTTTCATCTTGGTTCTTCTAGTTCCCTCTCTGGGGCCGAAGCCAATGACCACTATTATCACTTTTGTATTTTCAACGGTGGAGTTTCTACACACCATAGATTAAGGTGTGGAGCTCTGCTGTTCTTCATGAATTAATGCAAAGCACTATTGTTTTTCTATTCAATTCAAGCTTATTCTTATTCCAAGATATTCACTCGCACTTCAACCTGATGAATGTGATGATCCGTGACACTCATCATCATTTTCACCTATGAACGCGTGCCTGACAACCACCTCCGTTCTACCTTCGATTGAGTGTGTATCTCTTAGCCTCCTGGTTCATGATGCATGGTTGCCTCGCCTGACAACCGAGCCTTCCATTCCATGAGATCAGAGTCTTCGTGGTATAGGCGAGAATCAATTGGCAGCATTCTTGAGATCCAGAAAGTCTAAACCTTGTCTGTGGTATTCCGGGTAGGATCTGGGAAGGGATGACTATGACGAGCTTCAAACTCGCGAGTGTTGGGCGTAGTGACAGACGCAAAAGGATCAATAGATCCTATTCCAACATGATCGAGAACCGACAGATGATTAGCCGTGCGGTGACAGCACATTTGGACCATTTTCACTGAGAGGACGGGAGGTAGCCATTGACAACGGTGAAACCCAACATAAAGCTTGCCATGGAAAAGAGTATGAATGATTGGATGAAGACAATAGGAAAGCAGAAGTTCAGGAAGAGCAAAGCATCTTCATACGCTTATCTGGAATTCTCACCAATGAATTACATAAGCATCTCTATCTTATTTTATGTTTTATTCATATTTTAATTATCTTAAACTCCATAACCATTTGAATCCGCCTGACTGAGATTTACAAGATGACCATAGCTTGCTTCAAGCCGACAATCTCCGTGGGATCGACCCTTACTCACGTAAGGTTTATTACTTGGACGACCCAGTGCACTTGCTGGTTAGTTGTGCAGAGTTGTGACAAAGAGTTGAGATTACAATTGTGCGTACCAAGCTGTTGGAGCCATTGATGATCACAATTTCGTGCACCAAGAGGCTGGAGTGAGATTGAAGCTTACCTATAAAATTGATCCGATAGAATCGTAGAGTTTGACACGGTGGACGCGTGACCGTAAATGGTGTGGCGATTGGAGCTCGGATGGAGGAGATATGGTGGTTTGAAGTGGAGGTTAGGGTTTTGCTTTCTCCCCTTCTTCCTCCCTGGTCTTAGAACGTAAATGATGAATGAATGGAAATGTTATGAGCTGAAGCGCCTTGGGCCTATTTTGGATCTGGTTCGACCGGTTTGGCTCGTTCGGCCTAATCTTGGGCAAAATTCTTTAAAATTAGTGTCAAAAATTTCGTTTTAAAAAGTTCTATCCTATTTTAATATAATATTCACATTTTTAATTTTTTTAAATTTAATTTATTTACTAATTATTTACTAATTTAGCAGAATTTACAATATACATGTATGCTAATTAGATGCAGATTCTCTTTCAAAATGTTACAATTATTTGTAATTTTAACTAATGGATCAACTATTTTGATGTTGTTATAGTCAGTCAACTATGTAATTTATAGAATTGCTGATTAATTAAATAATTTTGGTAGAACTTAACTTACTTTTGATTTTAACTCTAAATAAACATGAGTCTATATATCTTATTCTTCGTGTTTTGATTTTTTTTTTTCACAATTTCTAAAAAAGATTATACATCAATAAATTAGGAATTTTGTCAGAATTAGTTCTCTTTTATTAACCCAAGTTTCAACACTTGCAGCTTGTGAAAAGCAAGATCTTATAGCTAACATGCATTGTATGAGTAGTTTATTTGGCATCAGGGAGGGCAATGAATAAGATTTAGGGAGGAACAAGAGTGCTAAAATTTTGGTTGTTTTAAATTCTCTGTTTGGATTATAGATCTTTGTGGTAGGCCAAATTTTAGAGAACACTAATCATAAAGTATGAATTATTAGATAATTTGTAATATTGTGTCTATATATATCATGTATTACATTATGCGCCACATTATAAATGTGGAATTTACTAAGAGAAGATTTTCCTTGATGTAATTATTGAGATTTGTCATTAGAATATTTAATGGCTAATTTGTTCGAGCAAAATTGTATTTTGAGTTGAGATTTAACAAGATTTGTAATAAGATTTATTATTATGAATGTAATTAAATGCTTTATTTTGTTGGAATTATGTATTATGTATAAATAATAATATATAAGTGTTGGAAAAATAATTTTAAAATAAAAATCGAAAATGTTTGTTAACCAAAGAAAATCAGCCAAAAACAGCCATAACTTACTTTATTTAGCATTCATTAATTGTTGCGACAATTAATTAATACTAAATAAAGCAAGTTCTGGCTGTTTTTTTGTCTACCTAGCATTACCCATAAAAAATAGGTGGTTGTTGATTGTGTAACAATAATAATGATTATGATTAAAAGAACACCTAAGGTGTTAATGGCAATAATAACAACAACTAAAAATGAACAACATGAAAATTATAGAATTAGTTTTAGTGGCCATATAAATTGTCACTACAAGTGGTAGAGTTTTTGCGGCCATTAAAGAGTCTTTACAAACAATTGTTATAATTACCGCTAAAACCTTTTAGCAACAAAGTATAAAACGACTAATGTTTAATTACCGATAAAAGTATTAGTGACTATTTTGATTACCGTTAAAAACAAAAAAAAAATATCACTAAAAATAACTTTTCTAGTAGTATTAAACTAGTTGTATATCTTAAATTTTGATTTGATCTTTAATAGAAGATTGTCAGCCAGGTAGGATTTTATTATTTTATGCTAGTCTGAAATCTAGTTTAGATAGTATTTCTATTGGTCAAGATTCGGTATTATTTATGTATGATTTGTATTGAAAAATTTTTACGGGTCAATAATTTTTATTATTTTTTGTTATTATTTGACCAGCATAAATATTAAATTATTTTTAATAAATAAATTTTATTAATTTATATATGTAAATTATGAAAAAATATGAATATAAATTGTATTGATTTATATGTGTAAAATTCTGATAAATATAGATATAAATTATATATTTTTGTGTATAAAATCTTTATAAATATATGTTAAATTATTACAAAATATTGACTAAAATATTTACCAGCCAATTAGCATTAGATATATATTGGTTTAGGAAAACTATCTTCTTTTAATAATATTATATTGTACTTAGATATATATTGGCTTAGAGAAAACCATCTTCTTTTAATAATAATGTCAACTCTGTATGAGTTTAATTTATGACTTCAATTTGTTATTTATTGGTGCGATAAATTGACAACGATTTGTGTGTTTTGTGCCATTAATAGGAAATAAAATTTATACATGATCTTGTTTGTTGACTTTGATTTGGTTATAAAAGTAAAAGTAACGTTATATTCTAATATTTTAATTTTAGGTGTTTTTTAAAAGGTTTAATTATTTTGTTGGTTTTTATAGTTTTGCAAAATTTTTAATTAGATTCCTATATTTTTTTTTTAATTGGGTCTTTGTACAAATTTTTTTTCAATTGAGTCCCTACACTTTTTTTCTTTTTATTTGAGTCCTTGCATCAAATTTTTTTTTTAGTTGGGTTTCTATACAATTAAGCCAATTACTACCAAAAGAGACCTAATTTAAAAAAAAATTGGTGCAGAGACTCAATTAAAAGAAAAAAAAAGTATAGGGACCTAATTGAAAATTTCGCAAAACTATAGGAACCAATAGAGTAATTAAATCTTTTTAAAAATTGTGGAAGATACATAAATTGGAGGATCCGATTTCTGTACCCCAAATTTTTTTATTTTTTTAATACATATCGAATGGTCCGATTTTTATATCTCTCATAAATTGGACGGTCTAATTTCTGTATCTCTAACAAATTGAATAGTCCAATTTCTACTTCTCTAATTAAACGGTTTCATATTTAAGAATAACATCCCAACAATCCATATTTCAAAAAAAATACTCTTATCACTCCAATATCAAAAATAAAAAGTTCCTTGTTTGTGTAATGTAATTATTAGATATATCAGTTGTGTAAAAAATCAAGTGGGATAATGATGTTCTTGTTATTTGTTGGTTGTAACTTAAACATGACAAACTAAACATACAATGAGGATGTTACACAATATGCACATAAAATACGTCATACATGTACTAGTTTTCAACACCCACAAAATAAAATAGTAAATAGCTCTCATAGCACTTTTTAACGCAACGTATAATCTCCGTTGTCCCCTTCCTATATTGTTTGTTGCAATCATCAATACACTTCCTTCCTGAGCGTATTCTTTTCTGCAATATAATATATTTGATTCAAAGGTTGATCAAAAATAATGTTTCTAGATTCACTACTAACGGCAGAATAAATAACCATCTCAATTATTAATATTACAAGTACTAGTTTGACACCGTATCTACCCATATGGATCTCTTCTCTTGGGATTAGAAGTTTACATAGCCCAGCTTATATACATGTGTAGAATTTTTTTTAATATTTTTTTATATGCAACATGATTATAGGATTAGGGCATTATTCATTTCTTAATTAGTTTGTGTCCCCTCCATATACTAAGAGCTACAAGCTAAGTTATCAATATAATCAAAACAAAACAAAAACTTTTCATTATAGCAAAGTTTTATTTTAGAATGATTTATATATTATTTTGATTAAATTGAATTGCCTCTTGAATTTGATACATGTCAAGAAATAGTTATTACACGAAAATGTTTCTTTGACGTTACATAAGAACTTATATGATTGGTTGTCAGATAATGCTTAATATTAAATATAAACTACCTTTTGCTTTTATAAAAACCTTAAAAATGTAATGTAGAGATAATGTTGTATGTTACAAAAATGATCTTTAAAACTTAAGAATAAATCTTATCACTACTATTGGACCATCTATTAGTAATATCTTAAAATAAAGCTTAAGGTAATCCTCTCTATAAATGCATTGTTAATTTTTTAGCTTTCTACTATATATATACATGGGTAAAGTACTAAATTAATCCTATACGTTTGGACATAATCCTGTTTTGATCTTTAAAGTTTAAAGTGTCCTATTTGAATCTAAAAAAATTTCATTTAGTTTTAATGTAGTCCTACCGTGATGTCAAAGTTAAATAATTAATGAAATGTTTTACATGACAGTAGTATGTACAAGAACAAGGTCGATAATTTAGAGAACAAGTACAAGCTCCAAAAGCACAAAATCAACCGTGGATGCATCAATACATTTATTTATCATTCTCCTATAAAAAATATAGGTTACGACTTGAACTTCGCCTATCTCATTTGATTGTACATTGTCGATGTTATTTTACCCGAATTTCATAAAGAATTGAAAGCAAGTATAGCAGCATTCAATATAAGTTTTAACAAATTTCAAAACTAAATAAACTTTGGAAGTATTGATTTCATGTATTAGATGGGCTACTTCTAAGATTCAAATCACTTTTTGAGATTGTGTTTTATTTCATACAAACGAATACTTTAGATACTTTTGTTGATAATTTATTAATCACTTAACACTTGTAAATGAGTAGGACATAAAATATATATTCATATAAGATAATATGAATTCAAAAAAACTGAAAGTCTAGCCATGCTTCTTATAGCATTCTCCAACGCATTGCATGTTCTTTAGTGAACCCCTTGGTAGATAGAGTTTGTGGCATTCATTGATACAATTGGAAAGCTCTTTATTAGCCGTAATTGCGATATAATAAGATGGAGTCCATGGTTGTTTAGGAATATTGTCATGAGGTTTACCAATAGTATAACAATTAACTACTACAATAATCAACATTATGAGCGCATGGGTCACACCAATTTTAACCATTTCTCTGTATTCTATTTTGGTTTGTGGTTAGAATTTTATGATAGACCAGGTTTTATACATGTTTAAAATATTCTTTAACATCATCGAATGCAACATAATTCTAAAACTACAATATTCATCTCTTATTAGTTTGTGTCCCCTCATGATATTAAGGGCTACAAGTTACGAATATAAACTGAACTATCACTTTATAACTCAGTATTTAGTGTGCATTATGAGTCATAACTCGACTTTATTTGCCTTCATTTTAAGTTTATAACGGATGATCTTAATCACTAGAGTAAAGTATTGTTTTTGTCCTCAACGTTTGGGGTAAGTCTCAAAGTTGTCCTTAACATTTGAATCATCCTATTTAAGTCCCTAACGTTTCAAAATTGACTCAATGTTGTCCTGCCGTTAGGAATCTGTTAATGGAATTGACAGCGGAACAAAATTGAGACGATTTTGAAACGTTAAGGACTTAAATAGGACGAAAACGTTGGGGACAAAAATAATACATAGAAATAAATTTTAATTTTATCCTTTACTAATATCAATCTTTTACTATACATGGTTATTCAATTATTTTTTAATCACATTTAAGTAAATTACACTTAATCGCATTACTATGATTCTAAATAAATTTATTTTTTTATAATTTTATTCTTAAAGATTTTTACTCGTCATGAAATATTTGTAAAATGACTAGAATCACATTACTTTATTGTATATGCATCATTTTTTCTCCACAAGTTTATGTACTAGTCATTCTACAAATATTTTATGATGAGTAAAAATTTTTAAGAGTAAAATTATAAAAAAATTAAATTTATTTAGAATAAAATTAATATGATTAAGTGTAATTTACTTAGATGTGATTAAAAAATAATTGAATAACTATGTACCGTAAAAAATTGATATTATTGAAGGATAAAATTAAAATTTACTTTTATGTATTGTTTTTGTCCCCCAATGTGTTCGTCCTATTTAAGTTCCTAACGTTTCAAAATCGTCTCAATTTTGTCCCGCCATCAATTTCGTTAATAGATTCCTAACGGCAGAACAACATTGAGTCAATTTTGAAACGTATAGGACGATTCAAACGTTAGGGACAACTTTGAGATTTACCCCAAACGTTGGGGACAAAAACGATACTTTATTCTAATAACTATTATTCTGACTTAATGATCAACGGTCATAACATCAACTCTATTCATCAACTCTATGTCTATTTAAAGACACCTATTTCTATACTTCAAAGGAGACCCACATGATAAGTTCTATAAGTTCTATTTCATGTCTAAAATTCTATGTTCGTAGAATTATTATATACCTCTTAATTAAATACTCATTGACTTGAGCGTCGAAGTACCTTTTGCAGGTACCCACCCTCCTTGTTTTTCTTGCCGAAATATACATTTTTTAGAGATGAAAAGACAAGCTCGATTTTCTCTAAGGCGAGATATACCCCAGAGATGTTATCATACAAGAACATAAACAAACTAAAACAAAATATTATTATTTTACCAAAGTGTGGATTTAGAATAATCATTTATTATTTTGGTTAATCTTGATTGCCTTTTGGATTCAACGAATTTCAAAAAAAAAATTATATAGTGAATTTGTCTAAGTAGCTTAATAGTTTGGTATATTGATTCATAGATAGGCTATGTAAAAATAATAATGAAAAAAAAAAAAGAAAAATTTGTGAAGTAACATCTGAATTATGCATTAATTGTAGAAAGCTCATATACATAATATGTATATAATAGCTAGCGTAGTGCCTTAAGTAGTGTAGTCATTACTCAATTCACCGATAACAAACTATAACAAATTCTTGACTTTCTTGATTCTAACTCTGACATTTATTAATTATAGTGACAACTGATATACTTGTCACACTCTCCTTCCACAAACTCATGGTGGCTGGTGGCTTTGAGGACAACCTGAATTTGCTTAAAAATTTGTCAAAGATAGAAGATGAAACTGGGCTTGTTAAACATTCGCAACCTATTCTGCTCTGCGGATGTGTGTTACTGCAACCAGTCCTTTTGTTACTCTATCTCTCACAAAATACAAGTCCAATTCAAAATGCTTAGTTCTGTTATACAAAATGAGATTATAAGCTAACAGAATAGTAGATATATTGTTATAGTATAAAAAAAAATTTATATTGATAATTATAAAATTAACTTAAAATTAATTTTTTTTAAACAGTTGTATTTTTATTCGAATTATTGATCCCAACATCAAATTATATGTAATAAATATTTGAAAGAAAAAAAATATAAATATAAATTAAAATAAATAGTAAAAATTTGAAATTAAATAAAAAATACTAAAAAAACATGCATAATAATAATAATAATAATAATAATAATAATAATATATTTTATGTAAATAATATTACAAGATCATATTTTAATTATATTTAATTATAAATTTAATGTATTTCTACTAATTTTAAAAATTTATATGAATTATATTATTTTATTAATTTTATTTTTTGTAGAATAGAAAGGTAAAGAGAGATAGAGAATGAGAGAGAAAAGAAAGAGAAAAATAAAGAAAAAAGAGAGATGAAGTTTGTTAATTTTAGAAAAAAATTATTTTAATTGTAATAAAAGAATATCTCATGATATATTTTGGTTTGTTGAATTAATAATATAAAATATAAATTATAAGTTGTATATAGAGTAAAAAAGATAGAGAGGGGTAACTAAGAGGATGGAAAAAGAGAATTTATTAATTTTAAAAAAAATATTTTATCCCAATTTTAATGAAAGAGTGTTATACGATACATTTTAATTGTTAAATAAATAATATAATATATTTATATTTTAATTTTAATATTTTAATTTAATTTTAGTTACAATTAGAAAATATTATGTAATATATTTTGACTGTCAAATTTATAATTAATTATTAATAATTAATAATGATATATATAAAAGATAGAATAAATGAATAAATGAGATAAAAAAAGAGAAAAAAATAACTCTTTAATTTAAAAAATATATATTTTAATTATAATAAAAAATAATATATAACACATTTTAGTTATAAAATTAATAATATATAATAAATAAAATTACTTACCATGTTAGAAAATATCTACACTATTTCCTTCATTCGTAATACTTACCAAGAGATACATGCGTAATAAATACATTCGTGTGTAACTTATATATTGGTGGATTTATTTTCAACCACCAAAATCAGAGAAATTTGAAACTTATTTTTGCCGGATTTTTTTTAAATAAAATAATAAAAATAATTTATTTTTAAAACAAGATATTTTAATTTTAATTTTCAGAATATAGTTATTTTTTTCTTTTGATAATAAGGACAAGTTTGCCGCACTTTTAAAGAACTTTGGGTTTGGATTTTAAAAATAAAAGTATGTCTGTTGGAGAGCGGAATTAAGTACCATAATTTCATTCTCCACCTTCGTTCTAATTGTTACATTTTTTTCTCTAATGTCAAGAAATCCATTATTATTCATTCATTATGATGGTAAAATAGTATACGATGAAGAAGGTTTTATTGTTTTTAGATCGGGACAACCGATAATTACCTATATGACACCGGAAGTCGACAGTCTAATAGCGTTGAAGAATCTGATATTGCATTCCGTCGGACAGCAAGAGACAAAAAAGGTAAAAAAAAATTTCTATAGATATTCGACCGAAGTAGATGATAGCTTGTTTTATAAAAGGTATATCACAGTTGTCTTGGCTCTATTGATAGTATATTTATTAGACCATGGTTGTGAGAAATATTTCTGTTGTTTTGAATTAGGATTCGTTTACGTGACGACGAGAACGTACGTCTTATAAAGTCGTGGCACAACTGATGGATAAATGTTCATTTGTTGGAATTATTCGTGTTCCTCGTTGAGTTGGGTGGTCGGGGATCATCTGTAGATACTGTCGATGATAGTCCGTTGAGTGGAGTTGTTAGACGAAATATTAGAAGGACGATGGTCGATCTAAATATGCCACCTGAAGGTAGTCAAGAGGGGTTTAATGTTAAAGTTCGTAATGCTGACATGATGGGTGACGATGTTGAAAGTCATGAGGGTTCTGCTATCAGGGATCCGATGATGGATCAGTATGAAGTTAACCCCGATGACGGAAATGATGCTGATGATGAACCACCCGAAATTCCTGATGATAGTGATAAGAAAAAAGAGATGAACTACTATGGTGAGACATAAATCACTCTGACACAGCCTGCCATTTCTCAAACATATGACCGGTCGGATCACTTCTCCCGATTGAATCTTGATGCAATGACTTTGGATTAGTCACTTACCCAAAGAGGCCCTAAAGAGGATCCGAGAAATGAGTTCGAGGTTGGACAAAAATTTCAGAACAAGGAAGAAGTCATGTTGGCAGTTAAGAGGTACAGCATCAGGAGGGTTGCTAAGTATAAAATAGTAGAGAGTGACCAGTTGAGGTATAATGCACAGTATATCCAGTTCGGGCCCGGTTGTTCTTGGAGCATACTCATATCATATCGCCAAAAGCAAGAAAAGTGAGAGGTTAGGAGATACACGGGTCCTCATACCTACATGCAAACATCAATGGGTCAAGACCATTGTAGGTTGGATTTGAAGGTGATTGCTCAACATATTTTCACAACGGTCAAAGCGGATCCAACAATCAGCATCAGGACAGCAGTAAGCTGATGCAACCACCTAAATTGCGCTGACCATGCTCCGTGGCACGGCACATCTGGTGGTACAGCCATGCCAACACAGCCGAGTCCCACGATAACCCGCCACATGTCTCAAGGTCCTCTAGGAGGGGGAGCTACGTGATGCGCACCCGAGAGTCAGATACATCTAGAAATAGGATACCCCTATCAATTGCATGATGTATCCTCTTGTGTACCTCAATAGGCGCTCCGCAGTGGCGTCTTGCTCCAACTCTCTGCATACTGTGTTGTGGAACCATGTGAGCTTGACAGTCCACTTAGTCTGTGACTGTCTGTCATCTGGGCCAAGAATAGTACCCAGTAGCTGCTGACATAAGTTCTCAATGGTCCGCCCTGATGGTGCTACTCCCAACCACCTATGCATCCACTCACAGGATCACCGTTGATCCTGAGTCCCAGCAAATAGACCACGTCCTGCAGGGTGATAGTCATCTCCCCGCATAGTAGATGAAACGTGTGGAACTCAAGCCTCCACCTCTTTATCAACGCCGAGGCAAGTGGTCAGTCGTGCTCGAACTCAATCATATAGGCCACATACTCAAACCTGGCTTGTCTGAGATATGGCCTAATCAGCTCCAGCGGCCGTGTCATCGAATTCTGCCTAGTGCGCAAGATCCAAGGTGCCTACCAAACGGTAAAAAAAAAAAAGACGGTGAACAAATAAAATAACAAGTTCACTATTTATTAATTAGAATAAAAAATAAACAACAGTGATAAAAGTGTACCATTCGATCAAGTCTTTCAGCAATGTACTTAGCCTGATCCAATCTGTACAGTGTCTCCTCGTAACCCAATAACTGCTGCTCCATCTAACCATACTCTAGTAAAATAAAATAACATATACTGAACTCCGTTCCTTTCACATTAACTAAATTCTTAAAAAACATATTTAAACCTACTAATTGTCTACCTTACTTCAGTTTATAAACTTACTAATTAAAATTTAACCCAACTACATGAGGCCGTCAATTAACACCCTAAACAACCCTAATCAATAACTAACTGAACCCTAAATTTTACTAATCATGATTCTTTCTAATCTAACTTAACCTAACTAATTATTCTACTAATTATCTTATAATTCACAACTTAAACTAATTATTCTGACTAAACTAACTAAGAATTGACTAACAACTTATACTAATTAACATATTATAAACAATAAACAACAACTATACTTGAAAACAATAAGATAAAAAACCTAACTAACATGTTATGTACTCTAACTAACATGTAAACAATGCACAGTAACTCTAAATAACATTTACATAGTAACTTTAACTAACATGTAAACAGTAAATTTGTAACTTTAACTAACATGCAACCACTAACCAATAACTTTAACTAACATGTAAACAGTAATTCCAACTAACTTGAAAACAGTAACTCTAACTGACATATTATTTACTGACCTGAAACTGAGGATGTCATGGATAACGAATTTCACGGACGTCGAAAGACAGAAAAGAGGAACAAAGTTAATTTAGAGGAGAGATTGGAAAGGAAAGGAACAAATGAAAATGGTCCAACTACGTTTATATACTCTGTCGAACTCCACTTAGAGTTCGCCGGAGTGCAGCGAACTCCATAATTTATATAGAGTTCGTCGGGGGTGCGACAAATTTGTCCTTATTATTAAAAAAATCGTAATCTGAAAATTAAAATTAAAATATTTTATTTAGAGAATTAATTATTTTTATTATTTTATTTTAGAAAAAAAATCTTATTTTTGCCGTGTCATTGAAAACTACAGTTTGTTTTTTGGACGGAAAAACTATAATTTTTAATACGTGGCAGCATGAGTTGAACTTCAATTCAGTTCCAAAAACCATTGAGGCCCAATTTAAGGGAGACAAATAGGTTGCAACTTGCCATTGGCCCATCTCATTCCATTGAATAATTTCATAACAACGTAAATGAATGAGGTTCTATATTTCTTAACAATTTCTTCTTAATTCACTAATTAAAAAATGAAAATAGAACTTACTTAATATTTATTTAAGAAAGTGTTTACTTTATATTTTTACAGTATTCAAAGAATTAGTACTTTAAAAATACTTAACAAATTTATTATTAATAAAAAAATCTTAAATATTTTTATTTATTAAATATAAAATAAATATATTAAAAATGTAAATTTTTTATATTTTTAATAAAATAAATTTTAATTTATAAATTTAATATGTATCTTTAAACTACAAAATAGATAATAATATTTTTTTTGAAAAGACCTTAGTTATTTTAGGTGTCGTCTCATCTCCTCTCTTCATTAGGAATGGACCCACAAATATCGACAAGGGAACCATGACTTTGAGACAAATGCATCAGCATTAGGCTTTTATTTTTATAATGATGTGATGCGTATATTAAAATCAGTTATTAAAATTTATTATTAATATAAAATATATATTAAAATATAAATATATATTAAAAATAAATTAAATTATATATATTTATATATAAATATGTTAATAATTAATTTTAATATATAAATAATATTTTTATTATTTTTAAGATAGTAAAATAATAGCTATCAAGCAAAGTACTCGTCAATATAATTAATTACAAAATAATAAAGCTTGCCTTAATTCAATTATGGAGTAACTAACCAGTACAAAATCCAAATTCCATCATCATTCATATCTTAATAATATCCGGTAACTGTTACCAGCATAGTCGTGGTCATTCATCTCACCAGAGGAACAACAAAAATTTTCTTTCTAAAAGTCTGTCTTAGAAAAACATTGTCCTATCATTTTCTCTTGGAGGAAAACTATTTGCAGATTGCATGTCTGACTACCCTTATGTTAAAAAAGAAATCGCATACATTTATTATTCAACAAACCAAATAAAATTACACGAAAAGATGAAAAACTTGATTCAAAATCTAGCAAATAAATGTAATTATTATTCCACAATTTGGATTCTATGAATATTATTAGGGTTACTTCAATTCTAAGTTTTAAGATTTGCTTAAACTTTTTTTTGATAATTTATTCATTTCTCAACACTTGTAAAAGAGTAAGACAATTATTACATCAAATATCCATATAAGATAATATAAACTAAAAAAGATTAAAGCCTATCCACGCTTCTTCTTATAGCATTCCCTAACACATTGTTCTCCAGGGAACCTTGTGGAAAGCTAAGAAATTGCAACATAATATGATGGAGTCCAAGGTTGTTCAAAAATAATGCCATCAAATTCAGCAATAGTCATTGCTCTCTATTCTTTTTTGTCTTACAGTTAGAAGGTTCAGATAAACTAGGTTTTAACATTTTAATACATGCTTAAACTATTTAATTCTTAGCATTATTATATGCAGCATGATTATAAAATTCGGGTATTCCTCTCTTAGTCCATGACCCCCAAGTGATACTAACAGCTACAAGTTACCAATATAAAAATAAAGAATAAAAAATTCTCGACAATTTAAAAAAAAAAAAAAGTCATTATACAATGATTTTGTCTAAGGAACTATATGATATTTTGGTTGCTAGATAGAGTGAAATATTATATGTAAGCTAGATGAAAGTGAACCCATTTTTATTTTTAAAATGGTACTGAAGATGGTGATTGGTAAGAAAATGGAGCAGTAATGGTGATATACAGCAATGTGGTTATACTATTGGACGCAAAAAACTTAGTGCCGAGTTCTTTGATTTTAAATTTTTAATCTTTTTAAAATAAAAATCGCCTAAACCGATTTATTTAAAAATAATTTTTATCTTTTGTGAATTGAAATCGCCTATTTCTTCTTATTTTCATTTTTTTCCTAAGGAAAATCGATGGCAACAATTTCCTTATTATATAATATTTATATTTAAAAAAATTGCCCCAAACGATTTCTATTTATATAAATTTTAATTGATTAAATATTGACATCGTCTCCACCGTTTTGTTACAATTTTTAATTTAAAAAATAAAATAAAATAACAAACGCCCTTACGATTTCTTAACTTACAAAACGTCATATTTTGGTAAAACACAAAATATCCCAATAATTACTTATAACTTTTTTAAGCGGATAAATATTTCCTATGTAATTTATTCGAAAAAATAAAGTTTATAGACAAATTATTTTTTAAATAATAAGTATATTAACATAAGAACTTAACTAAAGTCAGAGACTCATCGATCATATCATTATTCATATTATCATTTAAATGATATTTAATTTATTTTATTTTTTAAATATAGCTTAGACCATATAATTGATCGACAAAACAGAAAAATTGTTATCATAATACAACTTTATTTGTCTTAATATTGAGTTTGTAACTGACGAGTTTAATTAATATATCATTGTCAACTTATGACAAAACGATCAAAATATTAGTTTTATTCATTAACCTGATGCCTAGACAAGGCACATTCTATGATATATCAGAACGGTTTGAAAATAATTTTTGAAGTATAAAGCCAACCCAAATTTGATAGATAAAGAGAGATAAAATTGAGAGGAGATACACAAAAATATATACTAATTTAGTTAATTATGTCTACATCCAATTCTCAACTAAGATCAAAGTTTCATCATTATGTAAATAAGTGCTATAAAATATATTTTTTAAATATTCTCACAACTAAGATAACTCATATAATATTATAATTAATTTAAAAATTATAAGATATTATTATCTCACTTTTTTAAAAATTAATTTTGCCTCAGATCAAACACATCAATTTAAAAACTCTAAACATTTCTAACACTTTCTTAGGTCTTACGATTAATTATTCAAATAAGTTTTTTATGAATGCCATTAATTAAGTCATTTAACAAAAACACTAATTTGATTTACCATTTAAATTGAAAGGCTAATTTAATCATCGGATGAAAATTGAAGGAGCAATTTAATCCTTAAGTCTGATATAATAAGTTGCAATACTGCCATTGTCCCGTCTTATTAAGAGAAAGTTAAGGAGGTCAATAAAAATTTGACTAATATTTAACTAATAAAAAAAATAAATAATTTTATATTATTAAAAATATTAATAATAATTAATTAATAACCACAAATTATAAAATTTACTCACCCTAACATTTCTTAAAAATTCTTTTGTCTATTCATGTTATTTTATAAAAAGGTCATTGTCAAAGACTACATATAATTATATGTGTTATGCATGCTATTAGTATTATTAAACCCCTTTTTCATTATTTTTCAAAGACCTTAGATATTTTGCGTGTCCTCTCCTCTCCTCTCCATTAGGAATGGACCCAGGCATAATATATGTTGATAAGGGTAATCATGACTTTGAGACAACTGCATCGGCATTAGGCCTCCATATATTAAGAGAGTAAAATAATAATTATCAAGCAAAGTATTCATTAATATAATAATTACAAAATAAGAAAGCTCGTCTAAATTCAACCAGCTTAGAGTAACTACGCGCGCGGTAAAAAATCCAGATTCCATATAAAATAATCATCATTCATATGAATCATATATAATGCTAAAAAAATAAAAAAAAATAATCCATTCAAATAGTCTAAATTTATTTTATTATTTAATATTTATTTATTATAAAATATATTAAATAAATTAAAAATAATAAATTTTAATAATTTTTAACTAATATTTTTTATTATCAAATATTTTTATATGATAATAATAATAATAATAATCATTTATATTCGTGATATATGTAAACTATCAAAAATACATCCTATTTTTATTGAGATTGGCTGGTATATAATTTGTCCGCCAGAAAATGCTTGTAATAAGTTCTCTGTCCAGATGAAGTATACGTCGGCAATGAAAGAACAAGGGGTAGGTACTTGCAAAAGACACTTTGACGCTCAAGTCAGTAAGTGTTTAAGAGGTATATAATAATTCTATGAATATAGAATGTAAGACATGAAATGGAAGTTATCATGTGTTATGTTGTGTTTATAATAATTCTATGAATATAGAATGTAAGATATGAAATAAAATTTATCATGTGTTGTTTCTTAGATTAGATATAGAAAGTTCTTTTTATAGGCATAAAATTGATGAATAGAATTGATGTTATGACCATTTGGTCATTAAGATAGAAATGATGGTCATTAAGTCGGTAATGAAGGTGTCAGTTACAAGCAAAAAAATGAATGATAGTTAACGCCGAGTTATAACTCATAATGCATAATAAAGACTGAGTTATAAGTTGACGGATCACAGCCCCCAAGCTTTGTCCGCCGATCATATGATCCAGGCTAAGCTTAGAAAATAAAATGAATTATAACTCGGTTAAAAGATAAGTGAATAATGATATGGTGAGCCCCCAAGCTTAGTTGGGTTATTATGTCGGTACTTATTCAAAAAATAATTGAGTGATAAGAGTCATTCAATCAAGATAATTGTGTGGGAGATATTTTTTCGCTTAAGAACAATTTTAACATACAGCATTTGATTGTATATGAAATGAAAAGTTCATAAATAGATATCCATTGATGGAATCGATTGTATGATACGAGGATATAATGGTTAATTGTCTTGGGAATTTTTTCGTCACACAACAATTTATTGATGAATTTCTCGCTCAAAGCAATTAGTTATTGAATATTTACAATTTAATAGAGAAGGTTTGACATGAATAAGATAAATTGAGAAAATGAATATGTACAAAGTCGCAACATATATTAAATAATATATATTGTAAAAGTAAAAGAGTTCAAAGTAGAAAAATATACCTTGAAAGTTGATAATTATAGAGAAGAAGAAGACAGGGAGTGGATCCTCTCCAATAAAAAAAAAACTGGATGATATCCAGTGTGTAATCTAACCATTCATTGCTTTCTCTTTCTTATTTAATTTTGGCTCTACTTATAGAATCAAAGGTGAGAGATCACAATGTATTTTGTCAAGTGTTAAAAGAATTGGAGAGGATCCATTTCCGAAAAAGACATATATGAATGTCATACATGTCAAATGTGAATTATTTAATTTTATTTGTTAATATTTAAACTTTATTTCATAGAATCTGCATTAACTTGTTAATAAAATAATAAAATGATTAGTCATTTGATAATATAATAAATTTTGTTTAACTATGAAGTATATTCTTTGTGCAAAAATAGTAAATTTGTATATTTGTAACTATTTTTTGCTTAACTTTCTGCATTAAACAAATAGTAACATAAAATTAAATAGCATAAAGTATAGAACATATATTGATATTTGAGTACAACTAATAAATTAGTAAATATTAGTTACACAAAATATAAATGCAAAAGTATGTTGAATAAAATATATAATTTTATTTGTGTAAATAGAAAACTTTGAAAAAGTAAGCAAAATTGATAAGCGAGTTTGTGTTTGGATTGATTGAAAGCCGAGTTTGTTCTCGAATTGATTTATTGATCAATTATGAGATGTGAAATATTATGATTAGTAAAAGTAAAGCAATTCGAATGTATAAAGTACATACTTTATAAAAAGTTACGATAGATTAAAATTTGATAAGAGGTATTAAATAAAATCTTAAACCAGATTGTTGAGAATGGTTCAAAAATTTGAATGTAAATCAAGTTTTATGAACCTAAAGAGAGTAGGAATTATTTTACTCGTCCCCACAGACGGCGCCAATTGTTCTTGCTGAGATTGGCCGGTGTATAACTCGTCCGCCCAGTGACGGATCCAGAAAATTTTGATAGTGGAGGCAAAATATATATAATATGATAATAATTTTTATAATAAAAATATTATATTTACTTAAAAAATTAGCTATCAAATTATTTACTATAAATTTGTGTATAAATACATATATCATTTAACTTATTTTTAATGTGTATTTTGTATTTTAAAATTTATATTTTAAGATTTATTCTATACAAGTGATTATTTTATGTATACGTAACATAATTGTTGTTATAATTATATTTTGTTATTGTAAAATATGATTAGGTTTCAAAATATCTAATTACAAATTAAAATACTAAAATAGTAATTTAAATAATAACATATAATTTAAAATTTAAAATTTAATTTTTTATATTTTATATTTTAAAATCTTGACAATATAATTAAAATGTCTTTTTTTTGTATATGTCGTTAAACAATCATTTAAAACTCAACTTTCATACAATTAGTTTTTGATGATATTCATAGTTGAAAAAGTTCATTTAATTAGTGTAGTTATTATGAAAAAAACTAAAGCTAATTTTAAAAGAAGAAATACAAATAGATAGATAATATTATTTCGAGTCGATTTTTAAGAAGGAACATCAATCTTATTTAAATTTGAAACTTGATAATTATAATGGACATCTAATATGAAGTTCTCAAATTGACTATCAAGTGTCGAAAGTTGAATAAAAAATTATTGTGGGGTCAAATTTAATAATTTAGTGGGGACAAATAAATATTATTATTATATACTACTCAATAAAATTCTAAATTGTAGTGGGGGCGCTTGCCCCCACACCCTAAGGAATGGATCCGTCCCTGCGTCCGCCGGAGAATGCTTGTAAGCTCTCTGTCCAGATGAGGTATACGTCGGCAATGAAAGAACAAGGGGGTGGGTACCTGCAAAAGACACTCCGACGCTCAAGTCAGTAAGTGTTTAAGAGGTATATAATAATTATATGAATATAGAAGGTAAGACATGAAATGGAAGTTATCATTTGTTGTGTTGTGTTTATAATAATTGTATGAATATAAAATGTAAGACATGAAATAAAACTTATCATGTATTGTTTCTGAGATTAGATATAGAAGGTTCTTTTTATAGGCATAAAATTGATGAATAGAATTGATGTTATGACCGTTTGGTCATTAAGATAGAAATGATGGTCATTAAGTCGGTAATGAAGGTGTCGGTTACAAGTAAAGAATGAATAATAGTTAACGCCGAGTTATAACTCATAATGCACAATAAAGATCGAGTTATAAGGTGACGGACAAGGGTGACAACGGGGCGGGTAAGGGCGAGTTTTTGCTCTACCCGATCCCGCCCCGCCTTACAAAAAAACCCGCATCAAACCCGCCCCACCCTACCCGCGGGTAGTAAAATGTTAAACCTTAACCCACTCCGTCCCTACTTGCCCCTATAATTATTAAATCCAACAAATAAAATTAAATTTTAAAAATTATATAACCACCATTTACATACATAACATAAATTAAAGTAAAAATTTAAATATGATATAATATTATTAATCATTTTACTAATTATTTTATATATGTTACATATATTATATATTAAAATATATATATATATATATATATATATATATATATATATATATATATATATATATATATATATATATATATACTGGGGCGGGTTTAACCTAAACCCAATCCCGCCCACCCCGCCCCGTTAAAATTCGCCTCGAACGGGTAGGGGCGGGGTGGGTACCCACGGGTTCGGGTAGTGTTGCCACCTCTAGTGACGGATCACATCCAAATAATTTTTTCGTCGACAAAAATACATCTGAATTTTGTTATCAACAAAAATACTCTCAAACAATTTAAAAATTCTACAAAAATGTCCAAAAAGAATATTGTTTTCTTTATAAGTGACAAATAACTTTTGTATTTGATAAACCACTTATATATTTGATCCAAAACTTTGTAGGGATATTTAAATAACTATTACACACAAAAAATAAGATAAAAAATTGATCTCGGTATTTTTTTAATTTTAAAAGTGATATGACAGTTACAATCCGAATATATAACTCGGCGTTATACGTTACAAATCAGCTTAATGAGCCATAACTCGTCCTAATGACACAGATTATAACAAAACGCCTAGCCGAGTATTATAACGGCCGAATACAATGTGATTTCCTTTTAATGCGCATAATCACAACCAATAAAACGAAAAAAACACTTCTTCCTATATAAAGAAGGTAAACTACTTTTCTTTGGATATACTAAATACACAATACTAATTTAAGTATCGGAGTGCCTTTTGTAGGTACACTCTCCCTTTGTTCATACTCTCCCAAGACATGATATCTCTCTAGATGCAAGCTCGGATTTTTCAAGTCTATAACTCGACGTTGAAGGAAACAACTCGGTGTTGATTCTCAGACACCAAGTTACGTCCAGGTTATGTACACAAGAACAAAACGTATTATTGATTGTTGACAAAAAAATTACAAAAAAAATATATATTTAGTGAAAAATTATCAAATTTTATAGATAAAATATCTCATTTTTCTAATCATGTTTGTAAAAAAATTGCATCAAAATTTAATCTCTAAAATATTTTTTGAGAATACATATTTAATGTTGGGTATTTTTGTCACGTTTTAAAATTATTTGAGGACTTTTTCTCGATAACAAAATTATTCAGGTGTATTTTGTGTGATTTACCATTCTTTAGTATTTGGGTTAAGTACTTTTTTCGTCTTTAAGGCTTCGTTTGGTTAGTGGGTAGAGATAAATAAAACACAAACACAAAGATACAAAATGACATAGACACAATGAGACATAAAATTTGAGAACTTGTTTGGTACTCACGGACATAACACTACTTGCAATTTATCATTCTAACAAAATGACAATGTTATCCCTGCCACAAACCATCAACACCACCTCTTTACCATTATTTCAGTTCAAATTACCACCATTAAAACCACCATAACCACCTCTCTACGACCATTTTAATACAAATTACGACTATTAATAATAGCAAACACAGAATAAATTAAAAATTCAGATCCAATCCAATTTAATATATAACCACAATTTTCAATCAACATCTAAATAATAAATAAATAAATAAATAATATATGAAATTAAAAAATAAAACAGAGAACTAGATGGATCTGACAATGAGAAAGACAGACGAAGGAATTGTAGAAGAGAAGCGGAGTCGAAACTGAAAGAGGCGGAGAGACGAAGGTAGATCTATGAGGTAGATTGAGAGAGGGAGAGGGAGGTGTGACAAAGGCGGTGGCGGTGGATTTGGCAAAGGCAAATGCAAAGCAGAGGCGACGACGAATCTAAGCGGAGGAATGCTCAAAGATGAGGGAGCAAGGGAGGGAGAGAAGAGTTGAGGCAGTGGAGATATGGAAGATGAGGAGAGGCGGTGAAGGAGGAGGAGGAGGAGGAGGAGGAGGAGGAGGAGGAGAGGCGGCAAAAAAGGATAAAGGAATGGAGGCAGTGGAGAGGGACAGAGAAGGTGAGGCTACGGTTGGGTTGGGAGGCATGGAGGAAGAAAGGAGGCAGTGAAGAAGGAGGTAGGAAAGAAGAGAAAAAGAAGTAGATTAGGGTTAAAAGGAGAAGGGTATAAATGAAAATAAAGAGAGATAATGAGGATAAAAGTGGAAATAAAAAAAGTGTCTGTGTTTCAAATGTGTGTCACAGGTTAAAGGTGAGACACTAAAAATATGTATTTTGTGTCCATGTGTGTGTCACCGTGTCTATGATAATTTTGTGTCTCGTTAGACAAATAATATACATGTGTCATTGTGTCCATGTCTCTGATGGACATGGACACCAACCAAACGGGCCGTAAGGTCTTTGGTCAAAATCAAAATCGCCCCAGATCTTTTTTCGTATTAAAATCATCCTCAATGTTACAAAACATTATAAAATCGTCCTTTTGTCCATAAACAATCTTTTTCAGATGATTTTGCCCTTAAAAAACCCCTTCCCCTCCCCACTAACCCCCAACCCCCTTCATCATTATCACCAAGCCTATTTCTCTCTTTCTTTCTCCAGACTCCTGCTCTCCCTCACCAAATCATCAAAACCAAACTTTTCCTTCCCTTCACTCTCCATGATTCAGAAACGCATAAAAGATTGTAACTTTGATGGAACAGGATTCAGCAGCTGAAGAAACTCGATCTAGGTCTGAATGGGAGCATGATTATGCAAAAAAATTTTATTTTTATTTTTTTTCCTCTGAAATTTGGATAAGTGAGAGAAAGGACTGAGAAGAAGGATTTTGTTTTTGGTTCGTTCTCTTTGGGGGAGACGACGAAGCACTGCAGCAGTTCTGCATCAGAGCGATTATCACCATCTGATTCGAGATGGCATCGGGATGGGTGAGAGGGAAAGTGGAATTGGAGTGGGAAGCATTGTGATAGGAGGAGGGGTGTTCGATGGGAGGCCTTCGAATTCATCCTTGTCCAGAAATCGAAGGTAGTGGGCGGCAGTTTCGGGAGATCGGAGGGTGCAGGTTTGGGATCGAGTTCTGGAAAAGAGAGAGCCGGCGCTTGTAGTGGCTTCTAGCTTTCGACAGACGGCGACGATGGGTGGCAGTTGGAATGAAGAGGAAGAAGAAAAGAAAGGGAGGAAGAAGGAGGGTAGAAGCGGCGCACTGAAGGCAACGGCGGCCAGAGGTTGATGGCAGTAGGTTCCCGCACCATCACTTTCTTCCTTCTCTGTTCGTTCTTCTTTTTTTATATTTCTTTTAATTTTTGAAAAACATAGCCATCGTTTCTTTTTTTTTTAACTTTTTTTAAATTTCTGTTGTTGCTGATTTTGAATCTGAAGTTGCGATTGATGATTGCTAAATTGTTGTTAAATATAAAATTTTTGTTCATTTATTTTATAGATGTTGCTGTTACTGTTGATTCATTTTGTTGTTGTTATTGCTAAATTTACTGAAATTACTAAACTTGGTTGTTGCTGTTGCTGAATTTAGTTTGTGGCTGGATGATAGTGATTTAGAAAGAAAGAATGTGTGATTGTTATGGTGGCAATGGTGATGGCGATGAGAAAAGAGAGAGGGAGAGGAAGAGAGATGCATAGCGATGATGATGTAGAGAAGTTAGTGGTGAGGGTAAGAAGGGGTTTTTTTTTTTTAATTTTTGTTTAAGGGTAAAATTATTCAAAAAATATCGTTTATAGACAAAATGACGATTTTATAACGTTTTGTAACGTTGATGATGATTTTAATACGAAAAAAAAGTCAGGAAAAATTTTGATTTTGACCCAAGACCTTAAGGACGAAAAAAATATTTAACCCTAGTATTTCAAATGTAGGTAATTTTTTTTTTAATGAATCAAAATCAAAGTGCTAAAATACTAAAATTAAACAAAAAAAATGTAGGTAATTAAGTTAACTGTAAGAAAATATATTTTAAACAAAGATTCGTATGCAAATTGTTTTTGTGTGAAGTTAATAATTTAAAATTATTTAATAATAATTTTAATCAAATATATTAAATCATTTAACATTCTAAACTAACAATTTTATATAAAAACAATTCCATACAAATTTTCACAATATATTTTACTCAAAAAGCTTGGTTTATGTTTGATACTACTTTTTCTAAAATGCAAATACTTTTTGTGATATAACAATCTTTTTATAAATAATTTTGTCGTAATATGATCGTTTGATTTAGTATTTAACTCTACAAGATTACTTTATGACAGTTTTTTTTATATATATATTTTTATTACATTATTGGTTGTCTATGTTACAGAGGAAGCAAACCAACAAGAAACATTTAAGCATGCCTTGGATATAGTGAGATTCTAATGTTACTTGTCTCCCATTATTTGTTGATGTAGGATAAACAGATTTTTTTTTAAATTAAAAAATATTTTTTTTTTTGTTCAATGTCAACGTAAAAAATTGTACACAAATATACGTATTACTACATATATCGGTAAATAATATCATTGAATTATTGATTATTTACAACTGTACAAATATAAATATCTAATTTGGTGTTCATGTAAAAACAATTAAACTATTTTTTAATATAAAATAAAAAATAAAATATATTTATCTTTAAAATTTTTTTAAAGAATTAGAACAATTTATTAACAATTTTACAAAAACAACTTTCAATACAAATAAATCAAACAATTGTCATGTATTATTATTAGATTACATCTAAATTTTTTGAAAATTTAACTATTATGAGTATATTTGTTTTAAATAAAAAATTTTAGAAACAAAATTAAAATAAAATAAAATTTAAGAATATTTTTAAAATTTTTGATAAATTTTAAAAACAAAAAATATATTTTACTTTAAAATAAATTAGAGAGTGAAAGAAAAGATAAGGTTATTGATGGGCAAATTGAATGGTAGCCAACCTATCCCCTTGATGTTATGTGGCCAATTTGACCATATATATATAAAACAGAACTTCCAATAACACAGAATGGATGAAAAGTTTCCATCTCCTCTCAATATTTTTCTTTTTTCACCATACCATATACCTTCCAACCAAGTTGTCTATTTTGTTGGTGAAGGGAAAATTAAGTTTGGTTCGGATTGGAGTTTTCATGGAAGAAAAAAGCAATTGAATCTTAAGCAAGATTCCACCCTTCTCAATCAATCAACCTCAACATACACCATGTCCCATTTTCTGTATTTTAATGTAACATTATATATGTATGTTGATAATTAAAAGACAACAATTTAACCTTTTTTTCCCCTACTAGATGTGGAGTAATCATCAAGATGAATTGCATCAACTTTTGGATACGAGGGGAAGCAAAGCTAAGCAATCGGGTTACTTAATAATCACCTACCATTGACGAAGTCCTAAAATAATGCACAAATAATTGAAATTTGATATGAATGGTAGCTATGATAACGCACTTTGTATATGCTATATTGCTTGCAAATTAAAACCTCCCCTTAAGTCATGATTAAACTCACACTACCTACCTAGGATTATTAGGAGTGCTTAGACGAAGAATGAAACCTAGATGCACTTAGAAAGAAAAAAAAAATTCTTTTAAAGAGAAAAGCATAAAATCAACTTCAGTTTAACAATACAGGTATAACCAAAAATTGATTAACCTTGGTCAAGTTGCAAGTGAAATTATATTATTGGTCCACTTGCAAGAGCAGATTTTATCCTGGCCCATTTGCTTAGAAGATAAATTGCAACTCATCTATTATATGAAAGTGATGCAGAAGGGTATAGAAACTAAGGATGCCATATCATCAGAAGAAAAACACTATCAAATAATTAGGGAAAAAGGGGAAAATATTAAAAATAAATATTGTGAAAAAGATTTAACATTTTTCTTCTTTAATCAATGCATCAAGGGGAATGAGTTATTTTAATTTTTCTCTTAATTGATGTTGTAAAGTCAGTCTCTCATTATTTATTTTAAAATAAAATTAAATGAAAAAATGTAAAAACAAATATTATATAATAAAAAATTACATTTTTAAAATATTAAATAAAAATTTGAAAATTTCATTTCCTGCATCAATCAAGCAGGTCAAGAGTCACACGTATTTAAATAACAAAACCTTGGACACCTGGAAAGAGAATCAAAGACGGTAATCTTTGGGCAACCTCATAAATTAATACACATGTATTTTTCTAATAAGAAATGTTTTGGTGAAATTTCTCTGTTGAATATTCATCATGTTATTATTATAAAATAGAAAATTTAGATTTAACTGAGCATAAATAATCTATACTCCTTCTTTAATATAATTAAGTGGTAAATAAAAAAAATTAATTTTAATACATTATCTGTATAAATAACTTTACACGTATATTCAATCACATAATGTCACATAATTAAAAATAATTATTATTTTATTGACTATGATCATAAAAAAACAAATGTGATTATATATTAAAATTAAATTCAATAAAAAAAGGCATTTAAAAAAATATTTTACTTATTCTTTTTTTTTTTTAATGAGTATATTGCTTCTACAATCCAAGAATGAAGGAAGTTTAGGAAGTTAGTCAAAATTTCAAGGAACATATACTTTGCTTCAAAGCACCAAAAATTAAAAAAAGAAATTCTTTTCCCTTCCAAGCACAACAAAATTAGGATCATTCATACTCCACACATCACCTAACACGTATGCATCATATCCCATGCTTTTTTTCACATTAATGTTCTAAATTTCTAATATAAGCCCTTAAATATAAGACTTTCCATAACCAAAACAATCCAATCAAGACACTTTTTTGTCATCAAATATCACCATCCCATACCAATCAAAACTGCTGGGTAAGCCAACAAAATCACCCACCTTTTGCTCTTTTTTACATCAGGATTTCATCATTTCTAGTGTTTTTAAGTGAATTTATTCATATTCTCATTTAATTATATTCACCTGTTTGTTGATCACTAATTCAAGTAGCTAGTAACAAGAACTATTTAAATTTATTTATATAAAAAAATATTATTAAAAAAGTTCACAGTAAAATATCTAATTCATTTCATTCATTCACGTAAACTCAATTCAAAATAGTAAACCAAAAAAAACAGAACATTTTTTTACAATTATAAAAAATATATACTTGCATATTTTTATAATAAAAATTGATTTAATTTATAATTTTTTCTTTTTTGTCAATGCAGAAAAAAAAAAGCTCACCATGTAATAATATCAAAAAGAGTAAAGCAACAGCTTAATTAAAATCCTTGCGTGTCCGAAACCAATTGAGTATTATATTTCTGTTCCTTCACATTTCTTTATCATTAGAAATAAAAAAAAAAACAAAAAGAAAAGAAAAAATAAAGTAGTTGTTAAGTAGTAGTGAAGAGAGAGAGAGAGTGAGAAAAAACAGGGGGAAGAAAGAAGAAAAGAGAAAAGATTAAGGATTGATTCATATGAAGAGTGAGTATAACAGTTACAGGAGGAAGAGAAATATTGATCAACCTGGGAAAGCACGGAGAGTTGTTGTTGGAAGGAATCTTGGATTGCATCCATGAAATCACAACGGCACTGGCCTTCGCTGACAGGATGAGCGATTCTGCTTACAAGGTCGACACCACCTCCCGCCTTGCTCAATGGCGAATCGACAACTTGGCCTCTTGCACTTACCGCAAATCCGATCCTTTCAAGATCGGAAAATGGAACTGGTAAAAGTTAGTTGAGTTAGTTACACTTACTTGTGCCCGCAAAGCCTTCAATATGTACTGTGCTTTTGGATTTTGATTGTGTGTGTGTGTGTTTTTTTTTTTTTTGGATTATGGAAATGAAGGCATTTGTCTGTGGAGAAGAACAGGGTTTTGTTTGTTAAATTGTATCCAGAAATTTCGAATCTAACACGAGATAACCCCCCGATTGCGTCCTTCATCATTAGGGTGGTTAGTTCTGTTGGAGATCGCAAGTCCCTCACTCATCCAGGTAACGGAAATATTTTTTCTTTTGTAATTTTCTTTATTCAGATTTTATTTTATTTGTTTTCATAGAAAATTATCAATATTTGATTCTGTCATGTAGTTGCATGGAGTTGTTCTTATTACAAATTCCATGATATAATACTCTTAAATAGAGTTTTGATCCATGATGATTTAGTTTTTAGTGTGTCGAGACAAAAAATACTGTGGAAAACCAAAATACCTTAGATTACATTTGAATACTCCCACCCTTTCAAAATAATTGTACTTTAGCCTTTTTATATATATAACAAAAATTAATGTATTTATTTTGCATCTAAAATTGACTGATTTTTCACCATGATGCAGAGATAAGAGATAAGCTGATAAAGAGCAACGAGGACTTTGTTTGGGCAATTGAGGTTCCACTAACTGGGAAATTCATTATCGACGTTGAGTTCCTTGATTTGAAGACTGCATCCCCAAACGTACGTACCCTGTGATTACCTCCATAGTATTAATTACTTAATTTAATGTACATAGCCTTATAGTAATGTATTTGGATACAAATTTTGTACCATGTTAGTATACTAAGTGATAGTTACCAATTTGAGAGTAGTATACTAAGTAGTGTACATGTTAGTATAAGGTATATTAGTATAAATAGTGTTAATTTAACAGTATAATTTCAATTTCAAATCATATTTTACCTTATTACCTGCATCATTCTTATCGAATCCAGGGTGAGGAACCTTGTTCTATTTGGGCTGCGGGTTTTACTCAGCAAAGATCAAATGCGACGGCGCTTGAGACTCTGGGTAAAATGCTAACAGAAGGGATTCACACAGACATAACCATCAATGCTTCGGACGGAAGCATAGGAGCTCACAGGGCAGTTCTGGCTGCCCAGTCGCCTGTGTTTTGCAGCATGTTTTCGCATGATCTCAAGGAGAAAGAGCTGTCAACTGTCAACATCCAAGACATGTCGATTGAAGCTTGCCAGGCACTTCTAAATTATCTCTATGGGATCATTAAGAATGACGAGTTTTTGATGCATAGATTAGCCCTTCTACATGCTGCTGATAAATATGACATATCTGACTTGAGAGAGGCATGTCATGAGAGTCTTCTAGAAGACATTGACACGAAAAATGTCCTCGAGAGGCTCCAGAATGCGTCGCTGTATCGGCTGATGAAACTGAAGATGAGCTGTATTAGATATCTTGTGAAATTTGGTAAGGTATTCGAAATTCGCGATGATTTCAATTGCTTTATGCAAAATGCAGATAGGGATTTGATTGCTGAAGTCTTCCATGAAGTTCTTGATGCATGGAAAGGATTCTGAAGAAATGATCCTTCCATTTTTCAAAGGACATGAAGACTTGATTGTTATTTAACATATGCACAAAAGTAGATTGTTTGAATTTGTTCCGCAAGATTTGAATTGATTAATATAATTCTTTAGCTCAGAGGATGATTTTTTTTTTCCCTTTTCTTGTAAATATATCTTATTCTTCATAGATAAACTATGAGAAAAAATTGTACATTGTATAAAAAACACATACCTTCATGAATTCAGATTGTTTGATGATACTTGATATTGTTGTATTGAGTTTCTGAGTTTGGTATGAAGGTGAAAATGTATTGATTATGGTTAATAGATACAAGAAAGCAGAACTTGTGTATTATTAATACAAGTAGCATCATGAGAAGAACTGAGGAAGTGGATTTTTTTTCATTGGATTTTATTAAGAGCACTTGTTAAGATTTTCAAAATGAAAACTTCTGAATAAAGGTTTTTGAGCAACCAATATTAGAAAATGAAAGGTTTTCGTTATCAAAAACCTTATTCTTGTGTATTGGTTAACAAAGTCTTTTCTATTTTCACCATTTATATTCTTTAAGTTGAAATTAGCCGAGGGTAAAATAAAATTTAATTTTGATGCACTTAAACATTTTACAAAATCGTACAATTATATTCGTTCTTTTGAATAATTACTTTTATTGATGTGGCGTTACGTAATTGGATACACGTGTAAAACTACTTTACAATGATAGTAAATCAAAATTAAATTCGAGTAAAATATACCATTTGTAGGGGATTTTTTAAAAGAAAATTTATTATAAAAAGAGTCCCCTATGTTTTTCATAATCCCTAAAATATTCCTGGAGCTTCAAGCACCCTAATACTCTTTCCAACCGAAGAAAGAGCCCCTTAACAATATATTAGACTCAATATTATATATATAAAGAAGAAAGAAGATCCTTGGAATCTAAGCTAAGAAATTTCAACCCACTGTCTCCCAATAAATAAACAACTATAATGGCAAAGAAGATAGACTACGCCCCTCAAAATAAGATAAAAGACCATTTTCCATTTGAATGCATATTTTTGTTTTCCTTCTAATTAATAATTTGCACCAAAATGCAAAGATGAATTATAAGTGTTTGCTCACATTCAATGTAACATAACAGATTTAGATTAGGGATAATTTTATGACGAACAAGTTTTATGTGAAGAAAATAAAAAAGGAGTGAATAAATTTATTTTAAAAAATAATAAATATAAAATGTGTCAGATGAATTGGACAATCCCCAATTTTAGACATTATACCATAAAAGCATAAACTCACTCACATTATACACTCACACATCTAACACAGAGTTCATATCCATTACTTGGTCTTCGTCAAGTTTAAAAGATACATGATTTATCATTTGAACTAAAACCTCAGCTGAGTTAATCTCTAGATTCACACTAGCTTCTAATTTTCTTTTCGTTGTTTTGGGCCGTCCCTAAATATTCATACTACAGATTTCAAACTCCAAAAATCCAAGTCTTGAAAATGAGAGGAGTAATCCTTTCTAAGTTAACTTCTTGAGTTAATTGAAGTCTAATAAAGTATAAAAGTTCTATAGAAGTTGAATATGAATAACAAACTCATTGATCATAAACATAATGGAATTTATGAAGACAGATTAACAGCTAGAAGGTTGACGAACGGCGCACCTTTAATAGAAAGTCCTCATGTTAAGTCTTGATCAGAAGTAGGTGGCTTGCAAAAACATATCAAGAAATGACATGCATTATGCTTTATGGTAGGTGCTTGGGGGCAGAATATGGAATATTAAGAGAATCTTCTACTTACCGCTTGATATTATATGTAGTTATATATACACATACACGCGCGGCTTCTTTTTCCGACATTAATAATCTTATCCCCAGAAAATAATTAAATAAATAAATATAACTGATATAAGATGGAGGTCCTAAAATAGTACTAACTACTAAGTGAATAAGTCCTTTTTTTTTAACTAAATATGAAATTATATTTTAATAAAATTAGAAATCTATTTTTTTGTCTTTTTTCTCTTCTCTTCTTTTAAAATTTGTGTTTATTAAAAAAAACATAGAATTTCTATTTTTTCATCCACAAATTTCTGTATTCAAAAATTTATGTGTTTTATTTTTAAAAAGTAGAAACCAAAAAAATTGTGAAAATAAACATAAAAAATTTATTCTTCGGCTGCAGCTATGTAGTCCTTTTTTTTTTTACAGATTCTACTATTTATCAAACCTTAACCACAAATTTCATTACCATCATTTAGTCAACAATTTAGTGAAATACAAATACCTAAAGTCACAAAAAAATATGAAAAATAATAAAAAAAATTATACCAAATTCTAATTACAAATTTATTTAATCAATAATTTTATAAACTATTTAACAAAAAAAACTCTAAACTCACATAAAAATCTTAATAAAATTAAAAAAACTATACCAAACTTACCTTTGATGTTGGCTGCAGAATGCTAGAGCAGTGGTGGTACCAGTAGTAACGGCGACACCGACGGCAGTGGCCACTAAGAACAACGGCGGCATTCCCAACGTCCCCAGTAGTGATCGACAGCTCTAGCGGCAACAATGTCCAGCGGCGGTGGCACCAGAGGCTCCGGCAGGTGACGGCAACGCCGACAACACCTCCTCCGATGGCGGAGCACGAGAGGAGAGAGAGTGCCATAGGAGAGAGAGAGAACTCGGACAAGTGAGGGAGGAGGGGTTCACATTTGAATTTTAAACTAATTTACCGTCGAATTTACCGTCGGAGTAGGTGAAACGCAGCATTTCATTAAATCGATTTATTGTTGGCTAAAATCGACAGTAAATTCGCCGGTAACTGTGGCGCCAACAAAATCATATTTCGCGCCCCTAATCAACGTCGGATTTATCGTCGGAATATAGAATCTGACGGTAAACATTTTTAGAAATGGTTCCGCTACGTTACCAACAGCATATCTGCCAACTTCTGCCAACTCTTATCTATAATTGTGTTTCATGGAAGTGTGTTCGTGGATGTGTCTAATAAAAATGTCTTTTTTATAACTGTGTTTAATAGAAGTATCTTTATAGATATATTTTCTGGATGTGTCTTTTTATATATGTATTTAAAATATATTAATTATTAGACACATCCACGAATACACTTCCATGAAACACAATTATAAATAAGAGTTGGCATAAGTTGACAGATAATATGTTAGTACCCTATACTTTTCCTTTTAGAAAATCTAAGCTACCTTGTATCCGATGCAAAATCCGCCGCTAACTCCACCGGTAACCGTAGATGCTAAATCCGACGGTTCTCAGCGTCTTTCTTGTAGTGTAAGTCCTTATACCATATCAGATTTTATAATTAAGTTCTTATCGTGATAAAAATGTTGAAATTAACAGAATATTATGTTAAACTATACATAATACTCAGTCAAATGTTAGGCATATTCATTTTCTTTAACATAATATTTTGTTAATTCCAGCGTCTTTGTCACAGCAGGAACTTAATTACAAAATCTGATATCGTATAGGGACTCAATCGAAAAGAAAAAATGTATAGGGACCTGATTGAAAATTCAATAAAACTATAAGGACCGAGAGAATAATTAAACCAAATAATAATTCCCCATGCAGATAATCTCGGCAAATATAATCTAAACAAATATATATGAGTTCATTCTTATGTAATGAAATCTTTTTGTCATTAACAAAAGTAAAAGTTATTTTTGTTGCTGTCCTGATCATTCAGAGACAAAATTGATAGTTCACTCTAAAAATAAAATTGAATCATATAAAATGACATGGTTTTATGTTTAATCTTACATGTAACTCTTCATTTTCTTGTAGGCTATATGTAATATTTAACACCACCTAACAACTAGTGTATCATATAAAATAGGAGTAACTACTAAAATAGTATTGTAACACCCTACCACACTAAGCTTTACGCTTAAGTCGTAAGACAGAGGTAGTGTGGTATTACGACCTCTAAAATAAAATGAGTACATATAATAGCAGAATTATAATATGCTAGGAGCCTTGAAAAATAGAGGAAATAAAAATCGCGAAATAAAAGCGCAACGCTCAAAGAACGAGTTAACTTGCATGCTAAAGAAACCATAACTATTGAACATATGATAATAGAAGTAGGAATAGAGTGCCAAAGATACAAAATAACAAGCTCCTAACTCAGCCTGCGAAGTCAAGACTGGCCGGAGAATATCTACACATATATACATACATATCCAAAATCCAAAAGTACATATACACAATCCTGCCTCTCCATAAACCTCTAAGAGGACCAAAAAGGACAAGTTATGTGGAGAGAAAGCTAAGTACATATATATACATCACTGTACAACAAAACTATACAACAACACTATCCAGTAACCCCTCCACTTTAAGAGTTCAGACGCCTAACAAGACGGCTCCTGACCTGCATCTGAAAAACAACAACATAGTATGGAATGAGAACCGGAGGTTCTCAGTATGGTAAAGGTGTCACACACATAATATATAAGGTCCTGGGAATGCCAGAGGCAATCCTAGAACGCCGACACTCAGATTATAGAGCTTAAAGTATTAAACAGAAGCCATAAAAGGTGGTTTTCTAAGGATATTTAAACATAACTTAACTTAACCTTAAATCTAAATCCCATTCTGCCATTCCTCCATACCTCCAACTCCATCATGCATTTCACAGACAGATAAACAGATAAAGACAAGCACAAGAAGGTTACAAATACTGCAGGTAACAAATACACATTTAACATGACAAATACATTTAAGCACACCCAATTAAAGCACAAGCAAGTAGTTCAAATAATATGCATATAATGCATGCCTATCCTATGGCTGATGAGGCTCATCTGTCGGTTATCCAGCCAACCCGACAAGTCTGAATTGTACTTAGACTGTCCCTCGACGTGCATCCCCAAGAGTCTATGCATAGCTTTTTTTTCAAATAATCAATATTGCTCAATGGGGGTAACATTCCCGGGAATTTATATAGTGCCCGGTCACACTTACGTCGTAGGGTCAACAGAGTATCGAGTTTTCAACCTGGTACACGTGGTGGCAAGCCACAGCACTTAATCCAGGGAATCTTGTATCTCAGATCATTCAAATTCATAAGCCATATAAATAATTCAATTATAATTCATCAACATCCACATCATTCTCAATTGCATCTCATTCATCATTATACGTCAATCATATTCAATCCTTATCCTTCATTATCGCACCTCCCATTCCGTCTATCAATAGTTCCAATTCAAAACATAATTCATTCTTTTCTAAATGAATCAAACTTAAAACATGCTCATTTTCTTAATAACTCTAAATTAAACCATATAACCTTTGAATCTAAATTCTTTTAAATAATCATATAAACAAAATCTCTAATTTTCATAAAATTTCGGCAGCATCTCCTCTAAAATTCAGACTTTGCCACCCTTTTCGGGTCCAAACCTGCATTCTTTTCAATTCAACATACCCTTCCTCATCATCATAACAATCACCACAATAAATCTACCTCAGATCAACAATTAAACTCATACAATATTCAAATCCAACAACCAAAATTCAACTAAGAATCATAGCTCACAAATTCTAGGCTTTTAACACAAAATACCTCATTATCACAATAACCTCCACAATAGTTATACCTCAAATCAATAATTCACCAAATCATTAGTTAATCAACAAGCACCAAACCAACCATGTTCATCAACAATAACATTCAACCATAATTCTCTCCAAATTAACATAACAACATTCACCATCCAAAATTAATAACTAATTATCCAATAAACTTCAACCAAATATATTATCCAATAAACTTCAACCAAATATATTCATCGACAAATTACTAAACATTAAACATACACCTACATTCCAACTTATCCTATGGTCATCTAGCCTAAGTTTTCACAGAACATTATATATTAAATGCAAGAAACCTAAACCATACCTTGGCTGATTTTCACGTAACGACCAAAGCTATTTATTCAAAACCAAGGCAGCCCCTCAAAACTCAACTAATCCGCTTCCTCCAAGTTCCAGTATTCACAATTTCAAGCTCCAATTATTTATTCACAACCTAATACATATTCATAACACATATATATCCAATTTAATACTCAAAGCTCAAATTCAATGAAAATAAAATAGAATTATCGTATCCTCACCTTACCCAAGCTTCACATAAGCAAGAGTGAATATTTTCCTCAAGCTAATTGGATCCTAAAACATAAGAAATCAAAGAAATTCAATATTCCTTCTCAAATTCAAAAATTGGGGGAAATGAAGGCTGAGTATAAAATAACGAGTTACCTATAAAATTTCTCCAATAGAAACGTAGAGCTCGACGCGGTGAACGCGTGGCCGCAAACGGTGCGGCGATTGGAGCTCAGACGGAAAAGTTACGGGAAATCGAATTCACCATTAAAAGTATTTCTCTTCTTCTCTTCCCTGGGAGGCTTGCTGCGTCGTTGTGGGAAATGAAGAGAAAGAGGAGCCCGTGGCTCTTTTTAATTATTGGACTGATTGGGCCCGGTTCAACCGGTTCGGCCCGTTCGGTCCAATCTTAGACCGTTTTCTTCAAAATTAGTGTCAAAATTCTCGTTTTGATGAGCTTTATCCTAATTTAATATTATTTTTGTATTTCTAATTTTCCTTATTAAAAACTAATTTATTGACTAATTATCCACTAATTTAACCGGGGTTTACATCCTACCCACCTAATAAAGAATTTTGCCCTCAAAATTCAAATTCAGTTACCTGAAAAGAGATGTGGGTAGTCCTTTCGCATATTTGATTCGAGTTCCCAGGTATGTTCCTCGATACCAGCTCGACTCCAAGCTATTTTTACCAATGATACTTCCTTCCCGCGTAACCGTTTAACACTGGTGTCATCAATTCTCAGTGGAGTTACTGGAAGTGTTAGATCTTCTCTTATTTGGATTGGTTCCGGTTCTAGAACATGACTTGCGTCAGGAGTATACTTCCGAAGCTGTGACACATGAAACACATCGTGCAAATTCGAAAGATATGGCGGTAAGGCAATTCTATAAGCCACTGGTCCAATTCTCTTCAGGATCTCAAATGGCCCAATATAACGGGGATTCAGTTTCTTAGTCTTAATAGCTCTTCCCACTCCAGTGGTTGGTGTAACTTTAAGAAAGACATGTTCTCCTTCTTCGAACTCCAAAGGCTTTCGTCTCTGATCAACATAACTCTTTTGGCAGCTTTGGCTATAAGCATTCGACTACGAATCTTCTTTATCTGCTCAGTCGTTTCAGCTATCACCTCAGGCCCTAATAAACTCCTTTCTCCAGTTTCATACCAACACAACGGAGATTGACATTTTCTGCCATACAAAGCCTCATATGGAGCCATTTCGATGCTCGCATGATAGCTATTATTATAAGCAAATTCCACTAATGGCATATACCGATCCCAGCTCGCCGGCTGGTCCAAAACACAAGCCCTTAGCATATCCTCCAAGGTCTGAATAGTTTTTTCTGACTGACCATCTGTCTGAGGGTGATACGCAGTACTCAAGCTTAGCTGAGTCCCAAATGCACGCTGGAAAGCTCCCCAGAATCTTGATGTAAAGCGAGGATCCCTGTCAGATATAATGGTAGAAGGTACGCCATGTAACCTGACAATCTCTTTAATATACATTCGAGCTAATTCTTCCATTGTACAACTTATTCGGATAGGAAAAAAGTAAGCTGATTTTGTCAGTCGATCCACAACCACCCAAATAGCGTCACAACCAGATTGGGTTCTAGGCAAACTTATCACAAAATCCATTGCGATACTCTCCCATTTTCATTGTGGAATCTCCAAAGGCTGAAGGGTCCCTGATGGTCTCTGATACTCAATCTTCACCTTCTGACATGTTAAACATTTAGATACATGCAATACCACATCATTCTTCATACCTGGCCACCAGAACATCATTTTTAGATCCTGATACATTTTAGTACTCCCCAGGTGAATTGAGAATCCACTCTTATGAGCTTCCTTCAAAATACTCTGTCGCAGGTCTCCGATATCTGGCACAATAATCCGGTTCTTGAACCTCCACAAACCATCATGTTCTTCTGACACTCTCCACTGTTTCTCGTGTTCAACTGCTGGTAATACTTTACGTAACGCTTCACTATCTTGATGAGCCTTCAGAAGTTCTGATTTAAAATCACTTGAGATCTGCAACTGACTCAAACATAGAATTCCATATTCTTCTTTAACTCCCAAATTCAAACCTTGAAATGCCCTCAGTAACTCTTCCTCCTGTAGCATCATCCAAGCTGCATATACAGACTTCCGACTCAAGGCGTTCGCCACAACGTTCGCTTTTCCTGGATGATAATTCAAATTCTAAATCATAATCTTTCAAAAGCTCCATCCACCTCCTCTGACGCATATTCAACTCTTTCTGCTTAAAAAGATACTTCAAACTCTTATGGTCTGAGAAAACATGAAACTTAACGCCATAGAGGTAGTGCCTCCAAATTTTTAAAGCAAACACAACATCAGCAAGTTCTAAATCATGTGTCGGGTAGTTCATCTCATGCAGCCTTAACTGCCGTGATGCGTATGCTACAACATTCTGGTGCTGCATCAGAACGCACCCTAAACTCTTCAGTGATGCATCACAGTACACTTCAAACGATTCGCTTGGTTCAGGTAATACCAACACGGGTGCAGTAGTCAACCTGTGCTTCAATGCTTGGAAACTCTCTTCACATTTCGGAGTCCAGACAAAAGGTGTATCCTTCCTAGTCGACTTAGTTAAAGGTAAGGCGAGCTGTGAAAATCCCTTAATGAATCTGTGATAATACCCCGCCAAACCTAGAAAACTCCTGATCTCTGTCACTGAAGTTGGTCGCTCCCAATTCATCACTGCCTCCACCTTAGCAGGATCCACAGCTATCCCCTGCTTACTCACCACGTGGCCAAGAAACTTCACTTCACTTTTCCAGAACTCACATTTAGATAACTTAGCATATAACTTCCTGTCTCTCAGAATTTGCAGCACAGTTCGCAAGTGATCAGCATGTTCCTCTTCAGTCTTAGAGTAAACAAGAATGTCATCAATGAAGACAATAACAAACTTGTCCAGATACGGTCGGAAAATCCTGTTCATATAATCCATAAATACTACCGGGAAATTAGTTAACCCAAAAGACATTACTGTATACTCATAATGACCATAACACGTACTGAAAGCAGTTTTCGGAATATCCTCGTCTCTAACCCTTATCTAATGATACCCGGATCACAGGTCAATCTTAGAAAACATACCGGCACCCTATAACTAATCCATTAGATCATCGATTCTAGGTAACGGATATTTATTCTTCACAGTGATCTTATTCAATTGCCGATAATCGACACACAGCCGCATACTCCCATCCTTCTTCTTTACCAGTAACACTGGCGCTCCCCACGGAGAAACACTTGGTCAGATAAAATGCTTACCCAACAGATCTTCCAACTGAGCTTTCAATTCAGCCATTTCTAAAGGTGACATCCTATAAGGAGTAATTGAAATCGGCCCGGCTCCAGGCACCAACTCAATTGTGAATTCCACTTCCCGATTAGGTGGAAATTCATTGATATCATCCAGAAACACATCTGAAAATTCACATACAACCGGAATCTGTTCTAAACTCTGATCATCATCTGATACTCCCGCAGTTAATAACATAATACCCTGACATTCAGTTCCAGAACAGTTTACTATCATAGAATTCAAATAGTAACTATTCACCACAACCGGTGCTTCTGACCCTTCCGGCATAAACTGTACTGACTTCTCAGAACAATCAAGCAAAACATTATTCTTGGATAACCAATCCAATCCCAAGATGAGATCAAGACCAGTCATAGGCAAACAAATCAAATCATGCACAAATTTACGCTGTTGTACTCGAAAGGGAACTTGTGGACATCCTATCCTAGTCACCATAGCTTCATGAGTAGCATTATATACTTTCAAATCATAACCTAAGACCACCATTCTCAATCCTAACTCATTGGCCTTTTCAATTACAATAAATGAATGACTTGCTCCTGAATCAAATAAAGCATTTAAGATTTTACCAGCCATTTCACAATTACCTCTAATCAGTGTCTTAGATCCCTCAGCACTGATGGTAGAAGTGGTGTATACTCTCCCCGGCTGCTGCACTCTACCAGTCTCAGATCCTATCCTTCCGCACTTCTGACAATTCAGATCTTGCTGTGGCTGCTTCCCAAACCTTTTTTCCTTGACTAGCATTAGTATTCGGCCTTCTGTAATTACCTTGACCCTGAGTCTGCTGTGGAACAAAGCCTCCACGCTTGAAATTCCTACCTCTTGGAGCAAAGTTCCTCCCTGAAGGCCTCTGGAAAGGCACCCTCAAACTTTCTTTCTCTGCTGTCGCCTTCCTCACACAATCCTCAGCCACCCTACTCTTATTCACCAATTCAGAAAACACCATGATCTCCATTGGGGCAACAAAGCTCAGAATATCGCTCCGAAGACCTCCCTCATATTTAATACACTTCCATTTAGCAAAATCTTCAGGCGCACCTTGACAGATACGAGAAAAGCGACATAACTCCTCAAATTTACTAGTATACTCAGCAATAGTCATCTCTCCCTGCTTTAACTGCATTAATTCAAGTTCCTTGGCATTTCTAGCTGAATTAGGAAAGTATTTCTTATAGAATTCTATCCGAAAAACCTCCCAAGGAATCTCAGCACCATCAGGCGGCAGGATACGTCGTGTTCCCTGCCACTAATACTGAGCTTCACCTTGCAACTGATAAGTTCCAAATTCAACCCATTGCTCTTCAAGAACCTGTTGGGCCTGCAACGCCCTTTCCATAGCTTGAATCCAATTATCTGCATCAGTGGGATTTGAGGTTCCCCTGAAGGTCGGAAGACGAACTTTCAGAAATGTAGCAAGTGTCATAGGACCATCCTCATCATTATTGTTTCCATGATTACCCTGATTTATCTGATTACCCAGTGCCTCGGCTGTTGCCTGCATAGCTGCAGCCATATTTCCCAGGGCAGCCATAAAGTCTACTGGATCATTCCCTATGGGAGCAGGAGTAACAGTGCCTGTCCTACCTCTACCTCTCCCGCGACCGCGTCCGCGAGTCGACATCTGGTCCCTATACACACCAAACAAGTGATATTAAGTTGATCAGTCTCAATATCGCAGGTCTAATGCTTTAAGTTCCAAATGCATGCTCACAAACGTTTATGCCATATATATCAATCAAATATCCTAATAGCACATAAACACATATACAGAGAATGCACAGAAGTACAACCAGTCCGTCTTTCAGACTCTATAGGAACGAACTGCTCTGATACCATAATGTAACACCCTACCACACTAAGCTTTACGCTTAAGTCGTAAGACAGAGGTGGTGTGGTATTACGACCTCTAAAATAAAATGAGTACATATAATAGCAGAAGAATTATAATATGCTAGGAGCCTTGAAGAATAGAGGAAATAAAAATCGCAAAATAAAAGCGCAACGCTCAAAGAACGAGTTAACTTGCATGCTAAGGAAACCGTAACTATTGAACATATGATAACAGAAGTAGGAATAGAGTGCCAAAGATACAAAATAACATGTTCATCAACCATGTTCATCAACAATAACATTCAACCATAATTCTCTCCAAATTAACATAACAACATTCACCATCCAAAATTAATAACTAATTATCCAATAAACTTCAACCAAATATATTATCCAATAAACTTCAACCAAATATATTCATCGACAAATTACTAAACATTAAACATACACCTGCATTCCAACTTATCCTATGGTCATCTAGCCTAAGTTTTCACAGAACATTATATATTAAATGCAAGAAACCTAAACCATACCTTGGCTGATTTCCACGTAACGACCAAAGTTATTTATTCAAAACTAAGGCAGCCCCTCAAAACTCAACTAATCCACTTCTTCCAAGTTCCAGTATTCACAATTTCAAGCTCCAATTATTTATTCACAACCTAATACACATTCATAACACATATATATCCAATTTAATACTCAAAGCTCGAATTCAATGAAAATAAAATAGAATTATCGTATCCTCACCTTACCCAAGCTTCACATAAGCAAGAGTGAACATTTTCGTCAAGCTAATTGGATCCTAAAACATAAGAAATCAAAGAAATTCAATATTCCTTCTCAAATTCGAAAATTGGGGGAAATGAAGGCTGAGTATAAAATAACGAGTTACCTATGAAATTGCTCCGATAGAAACGTAGAGCTCGACGCGGTGAACGCGTGGCCGCAAACGGTGCGGCGATTGGAGCTCGGACGGAAAAGTTACGGAAAATCGAATTCACCGTAAACGTATTTCTCTTCTTCTCTTCCCTGGGAGCCTTGCTGCGTCGTTGTGGGAAATGAAGAGAAAGAAGAGCCCGTGGCTCTTTTTAATTATTGGATTGATTGGGCCCACAACCCAGTTTGGGTCCGGTTCAACCGGTTCGGCCCATTCGGTCCAATCTTGGACCGTTTGGTCCAATCTTAGACCGTTTTTTTCGAAATCAGTGTCAAAATTCTCGTTTCGATGAGCTTTTATCCTAATTTAATATTATTTTTGTATTTCTAATCTTTCTTATTAAAAACTAATTTATTGACTAATTATCCACTAATTTAACCGGGGTTTACAAGTATCCTGAAATTAAAGTTTATATCACTAATAAAAGTAACCTTAAAAAATGCTAACAACAAATATGTTTTCGAAAGATTTAAAAATGTGACAAAAAAATATAAATATTAAATATATTCTAAAAAAATACTTTATAGAAAATAAGATCTTTTCATCCTTAAAATTTACTAATTTTATGTCAAATAAATTTTTTAAAAATTTTGTAATTATGAATTACTATATTTTTTGAAAAATAAAAAGAAAAATCTAGAGATCAAATTTTGTCATTGTTTATGTATTTTCTAAATATTTATTCAAATATTGTTACAAAAATCCAAATCAAATGAATATGTTAACTAAATACGCAAATTTTTTTGTCATTTACAAAAAATATAATATTTATTGATTATTTTTATTACATTTTCAAATCTTCCAAAATTCATTTTATCAGACAACATTTTTTAAAGATTTTTTTATCTGCAGTTAAATTTTTTAAATACCGAATTAATAGTTAACTCTAGATTATTTTTCTAAAATTTGTCATATTCATAAGACAATTAAGTTCAACCAAAATAATAAACTTTATAACAACACTTCGCAGCAATGAAATTTTGATTTATTTGTATTTGTATCTTGTAACTCTTTAGTGTAAGGAGAGAACACATACTAAGAGAGCTGGAATATCCTAATTCTAGAATCATATTGCATATAATAATATTTAAAAAATTAAACATGTATATAAACCCTAGTCTTTTGTAAACTTCTAATTGCAACACAAAATAGACTAGGGGGCCATGGACAGGAATTGTTCAACTCTTACATTATTGATGGTTGGATTTTTTATTTTTTCTATCGTCGCTGAATTTCAAGATGTTGTTTCAGAAAAACCTTCAAATTCGGCTCAGCTTTATCAATGTGTCAAGAAGTGTTGGAAATACTATATATTTAATTCGAGAAAGAGGGAGAAATGCATTAATAAATGTCTTAAACTCTTAATGCGTTATGGACTGTCTGGCAACGGCAGAAAAATGTGATTTTGAAGGAGACGAAGTGCTAGAGGGTCTATTATTTTGTATTTATTGCTATTGCGAGAATAGAAATAAAAAATTTGAATCTTTTTAAGTGAAAATTTTAATAAAATAGTAAAGTAAAGAGTTAATTATTATTAATTTTGTAATTTTTATAAAATATATATTTATTATCTTAATTTAGAATTTTGCTACACATTTAAGTGATTTATGCAATTAAGCAATTAAGTTATTTAGTTTACGCTAAGTGAGGCTTTGTCTTCTTTTTTTTCTCCTTTTCCTCTTCCTCTTTTTTTTTTTTTTATCTTTTTTTCAATATTATCATCACCACCATCATACCACCACCACATCCATCTCCTCCTCCTATTTCTGTTTTTTTTTTTTTTTTTTTTGAATTTCTTTGATCTTCTCTTTCCTTTTCTTCTTCCTCCTCCATTATTATTATCGTCATCACCAACAACACTAACATTTTGCTAACTTTTTTATTGATTCTGATTCTCTGTGGTGACATTATTAAATAATAAAAAAGTATAAGTAGACAATAAAAATATTAAACAATGTGAATAATAGATATATCAGATATTTATTTTACTAGGTGTGCGGATGGTTATTCTAATATTAAGATTTAGATGGATAATTTAGAAGTATAATGTACTTTGATTTGATTGGTGGTTGTTCATATTGTTTAAGAAAATTATTGATTACCCAACATTATTCCCTTTTTTTGTGACTATATCATGCATGTATAGTTTAAACCGTTGGTTTGTTGAGACATTTCTTGACCACTAATCCACTATACACCCCCTTCACTTCCCTCTCTTAGGACTAGGTAATGAGTTTGTCTCGCTAAAAAAAAAAGGTAGTAGGAATGCCATATGCATGTATAGCTAGTACCTTAGACATATAGTAATTAAGTATCTAATTTATTGCAAATTATTTTGAGTTTCTGGCCTGGTATAATTTTTATGAATATTTGTCAAGAGATCAATAAATTATTAAGGAAAAAAAAAAGTAAATAATATATATAAGATAAAGTATATTTTTTAATTTTAAAATTTATTAAAAATTAAAAAAAAAATAAATTTTATTTTATTTTAATTTTATTTTAAAAAGGTTTAGTTTTGATTTCACAATACTTCACAAAGACAACATTCAACATATATAAGCCAGACACCATTTTTGGCACTGACTTTTGGTTTTAGTACTAAATCTTTTGAAAATTTAGCTGCTAGTGATATATTTAATATAAATTAATTTTTTTGGATAAAATTAAAATAAAATAAAAATTAAGAATATTTTTTAAATTTTTTATAAACTTCAAACAAAACATATCCTTTACCCTAATTATAAGTAACTTTTGTTAATACCGAATCAATGTTAATTTTTATAAAGAGTAAAGTATCGTTTTTATTCTCAACATTTGGGATAAGTCCCAGAGTTGTCCCTAACGTTTTAATCGTCCTATTTAAGTCCCTAACGTTCTAAAATTGACTCAATGTTGTCCTGCCGTTAGGGATCCGTTAACAGAATTTACAGTAAGACAAAATTGAGACGATTTTGAAACGTTGGGGACTTAAATAGAACGAAAACGTTGGGGACAAAAACTTATACCTAGAAATAAATTTTGATTTAATTATATCTTTCAATAATATTAATTTTTTACTGTACATAGTATTCAATTATTTTTTAATTACACCTAAATAAATTACACTTAATCACATTACTTTTATTTTGGAAAACACATCCATATTGTGCTTTAATAGTTTTATTAGTTAGGCAGCTTTTCCCATTTTTTATAGGCTATATTTTATTTTGAACATCATCTAACGACAAATATATTATATAAGGATTTTGTACAAAATCAAATAGTATTAACATTCTAATATGTTAAGCTCAAGAGGCAGTCAAACTTTACTAAGATAAGAAGCTATTCTAAGCAACACTTTGCTAAATTGAAATTCTTTTTATTACGTTGATAATAAGTAGCTCTTAGTGTAATGTAGGGATACGAACTAAAAATGAAATATTCTAATAACTCGTCCGAGAATTATGTTGCAATAATATTAAGGAAGGCTCTAAGGTTGTATAAAACATGTTTTGTGACAAACTTCTAATTACATGACAAAAAGAAATAGAGATAGATCCATGGCTAGGAATGGTGTAGCACTTGCAATTGCAACATTGATTATTCAAGTAGTTACTTATTCCGCCATTGCTGAGTTTCAAAACAATATTAGTGAACAACCTTGGACTCCATCCTATTATATTGCACGTAATGCCCTTTATCAGTGCATCAAGGAATGTGAGATGCTGTATGCGCTTGAGCCGATAAAGAAGGAACTTTGCATTCGGGAATGCATTTCTATGTTTGGTTAGTATGTACTTTCTTTAAGGTGAAACATATAATATAATATAAGTCATTGTGAATCTTCTGTGTTTTGTGAGTTTGCATCATCTTATATGAATATTTGATGTAATAATTTTTCTACTACTGTATGAGTTGAGAGATCACTAAATCATAAAGAGTAAAATATTTAGGGTTTTTATTTTTTATATTGATCACATGAATAATAATTCAAACGAATAAATGTTATTGTAGAATGGTACACGATTCAGTACATTAAAATTAAACTCACGAAACAAAACACAATTGTCAAAGAGAAACTTATAAGCAAATTGTGGTATTAGAAGTATCTCCTAATTATTAATGATGGTATTTAGATGTCTAAATATTATCCTCAAGAGATAAAATAAGTATTTCAAAAGTACAATTATTTTTTATTGCATCTAATATTAAGTGGTATATTATGAGGTGGGTGAAAGAGAAAATAGAAGCTAGGACAAGGGGTAATCATGAAAAGGAGAGTACACATAAATCAAGCACTTCAATCAATCTCAAGTTTTTTCATCATCTTCTTTTGTTGGTTTTACATTTTCCTTTTTCTTTTTATTTTTTTTCCTTTTATATTATTGGTTTTTTTTCTTCCTTCTTTTTCTTTATTGTTCTTACTTCCTTTTTTCTTCCTATTTTTTATTTTCAGAAAAAAAAAAAAGAAAGAAGAAGGTTCATCGATAATGTATTAATGTTAAATAGCTATATTTAAGATCGTAAACGTCAGTAATATTGGTAAAAAATTATCGAAGAGGGACCGTTATATTTATCAACGTCTTGACCAATAGTAAAAGATTGTGCTAACGCTTCCGCCATCAGTAAAACTATTGATAATAGCAAATTTTTTAACAGAAAAGTAGAACTGATGGAAGCACATAATGAAAAATGGATCAAATAAGATTTGAAATGCTTAATTAATTGAATTTCATTACAAATATTATTTTTGATTACGTAATATTATGGCAATCTTATATTGTGTACTTAGGATCACACTTTTATAGTCTAAACTAGGAGTGTATATAGACAGAATAAAATTGGATTTGTCCTAATTTAGATTCGACCCTAAATATATATTAGATTTATTTTTTAAATTCTAACACGACCCTAAATCTAATAAAATCTATACATATTTGGGTCACAATTATATACCGGAAAAAAATTGAATAAAAATCAGATCTTTAATCATAATTTTATGCATCTTTGTATCTCTTTTATGTGTACTTAACATTTTTTAATAATATATTTTATAAAAAATTAATAACAAGATATCATAAACTATGCTATTTATATGAGACGTGCGGATATACGGATTTGTGGATCGGATCCACGAATATCATTGTCAAATCTGTAATCCGATTCTACCATAATGCGGATTGAAACTAAGCTGATCTGATGACTCTGCAGATCGAATAATATCCGCAAAATTCAGATCGAATGTGAATAATTACCATGAATATGCAGATATTATCCAATTCATATGTAGTCCTAATTAAGTATCTAATTTATTGCAAATTATTTTGAGTTTTTGGTATAACTTTTATGAATATTTGTCAAGAGATCAATAAATTATTAAAGAAAAAAAAGTAAATAATATATATAAGATATATTTTTTGTCTTCATTATTTATTAAAAAATTTAAAAATATTTTTAAATTTTATTTTATTTTAAATTTATCTCAACAAATTTTAATTTTGATTTCACAATAACTTCATAAAGATAACATTCAACATGAATAAGGTAGAACCGTTTTTGGCACTAACTTCTAGTTTTGGTCCTAAACTTCTTGGAAATTTAGTTATTAGTGATACATTTAATATAAATTAAAAACTTTTGAGATAAAATTAAAATAAAATAAAAATTAAGAATATTTTTTAAATTTTTTATAAACTTCAAACAAAACATACGCTTTATCCTAATTATAAGTAACTTTCGCTAATACTGTATCAATGTTAATTTTTATAAATAATTAGAACATTCCTTTTCTTCCCCCGGTATTATTATACATGGAAAAGCACATCCATATTATGCTTTAATAGTTTTATTAGTTAGGAAGCTTTTCCCATTTTTTTATAGGGTATATTTTATTTTGAACATCATCTAACGACAAATATATTATATAAGGATTTTGGGTATGTCTAAAACGAGCTCAACAATTATGTGTTTATTGAATGAGTCATATTTATATAGATTATTAGATTTTATTAAATAAAAATCAAAGGCTAATATAAAAGAAGAGCATTGATGGACTTTAATAAATATAGAATATTCTAATACATAAATAAATACTTTAAATGGAAATACTTTAATACACAATACTTTAAACGGCAACAGAATCTTTTATTCTTAAATAATTAAATATAAAATATATAAATATAAAATATATGAGTATTTTTTATTTATTAAAATTAATTATTATGCAAAATTTTTTTATAATATTAAAAAATTATATTAAAATAATATTTTAAACTATAACATAAAAATATAAAATTATTAAAATTTTATTTTATATTACTTGATAAATAATTTGATTATTATATTCAAAATTTATTAACTAACTATTTTTATTAAAGATATTATTATATAATATAATTTAAAAAAAATTAAAAATATAATTTATTTAAAATATTATATATAATGCATAAAAATATTTATTTTTTTTATTTTTTTAAATTAAAAAAAAACAGAATAAATAATATAATTTTAAATATATACCTAAATAAAAAACTTAATATTTTCATGTATTATCTATAACGTTTTAAATAAATTTTACTTTTACAAATATTTTGATAAAAACTTATATTATATAATAATATATTTAACAAAATAGTTAGTTAATAAATTTTAAATATAATAATTTAATTATTTATCAAGTAATATAAAATAAATTTTAATTATTTTATATTTTTATGTTGTAGTTTAATGTAACACCCTCACTTTAGCACGTTATGATCGTACCATAAATAAGGGGTTACTAACCTGTTTTCCTTTATTATCTATTTAATATTGAGCCTTTACGTCGATATCGTGTTTTGATTTTTAAGAAAATTCTAGAAAATGTGTTTTTATTAATTAAAACCACATATCAAAGATCTTCAAGTAATAGTAATCACATAGTTATTACTAATAATAAATTTCATACAAACAAATTCAATATAAAACTCGAAAACATTACTTATCCCTCTGGGTAAAATAAACTCCTAATTAACAGAGGCGAGGGAACTCTATGAAAACAACTCCACACATAAATTTAACTTAAATAAAACTCTTAATCGCCCGCGGCTTCAAACTAAGTCTCCGAACCTGTCACTGAAAGGGTGGAAGATTTTGGGGTGAGAACAAACCACACGTTCTCAGTAGGGAATGGGAATGCCGTAAAAGTAATGAATTTAACGCAAATAATTAACTTACTTAGTAAAACTATTTTGTTAAACCTTTGAAAATACTTTTATTTCTACTTTAGATAAATAATTAATTTTCTCTAAATTTCTAAACTCAAAATAGATTTTAATCACAAAATTAATCATACTAACCATCTCTCAGCCACATAATCATATTTCAACCACAACATCTCCCCTCAACACATCCGTGAACTAACAGCACAAGTAAGGGATTCAAACCAACATACAAACAAGTCAAACAGCACAATCACAGAAAAGTAATACAAGCAAACTCAACCAAATACAAATGTACAAACAACATGATGCATGTCTATTCCTAATGCAGGCCATGAGCTCATGTGTCGGTTGCCTACCCGCTCCCGACATTACCCGGGTACAAGTCCCATATATGGCTTTCCAGACGCATACAGTGTGCTTATAAGCATAGTTATCAAAATTGGACCGGACCGACCGATTCAACTGGAAAATCGGTGAACTGGACCTAATACCGGTCCGGTCTAACCTTCGGACCGTTTAAGACATTAACCCGGTCAAACCCAATCTGAACCGGTAAAAACCGGTCAAATCCTATAAAAATCGGACCGAACCGAACCGGTCAAGTCTGAATTCGAACTCCCTCCCTTAAGGATGTAGGGAGGAAGGTTGTACCACCATGCTAACACACTTCTTGTTAAAATATATACATATTATAATACATATACCAAGTTTTTATTTTATTTATATTCAATTTATTTTAATTTTAAAGCCACTCATTTTTAAATCAATTATATTTTATTTAACAATAAATTTTATTAAATATATACAAATTAAAAATATAAACAAAAAAAATTTATTAATCATAATTTATTTTTTTTTCATGATTTCAATAAATACTTTTAGTATATAATAATAGGTGAAAAACTCACATGCAGAGTTGTTTTCATATGAAGTTGATAGTTGAAATTTTTTAGATGATATTTAGTCAAATTTATCAAATCATCTAACAGTTCTTAAATATCAACTTCACATGAAAACAAACTGTATGTGAGTTTTTACCTATAATAATATAATAATAAAATAAATATATATACCGGATTGACCGGTTCAACCAATGACCCACCGGTTGAACCAGTAACTCAGTGACCCAGTAACTTAACCGGTTCGATCACCGGTTTAGTTCTGATAACTATGCTTATAAGTCGTACGGCTAGGCCGCATACAGTGTGACTTTCTAAATCAATAAGCGTACATTTGGAAAACAGTTCTCAGTGTGTGGGCGTCCCCACTTTACATTTGGCACTAAGGCCCAAACAATGTCACATCTGCTCTCCTGTGGCAGTCATTTCATTAATTCATATATTCCTTTAATCTTTGTTCTCTGCTCTCCTGTGGCAGAGATTCATTTAATTATCTTTCTTTCCTTTACTTTTCGTTCTTCCTCTTCTTTTCTTTCTTATCAAACCGAACCCAAAACATAACTTAAAGTAAAATTCCTTCTCAAAAGATTGAGTTTAAAACATCATACTTTTCTTAATAAATCGGTTTGAAAACAAAACTCTTTTCGTAATAAATCGAAATCAAGTAATATTCTTAAATTAAATTTGCTTTTAAATAACACTTTAAATAAAGTCTTAGAGTTTTATAAAAATTTGGCAACAATTACTTTAAAATCCGGGTTTTGCCACCCTTCAAGGATCCCAACCTAACCACCTTTCAAACCCTTTTCAAAACATTTTCAAGTAACAAATCATTTTCAATATTCACACCGTTCAAAATATCAAATAGAATCAAATCATTTTCTTTAAAGCTAAGCCTCTTTCTATTTCAATAAAATTAGCCCGTTTCAAATCTTATGCTTTTGAAATTAAAGGAAATTCATTTCTTCATTCAAACTTTACAAATTCCTCCGATCATACTCGTTTAACATTTAATACTAACCAAAATCACCTTCTTGCGTATTTTTACCAGCCATTTATCAGCACCTATTCACTATCATACTAATACCAAAATTAGTTACCATCCACTTCCATAACCATAAATCCCAATATCAAACACAGTCTCAATTCAAACCCAATTTATAAACTCAATCACATTTCAATTTAGTAAGCAACACCAAATTGACCAACACTCACAATTACAACCAATTCTCATCAATTAGACACACAAAATACGTGTAAATTGTTTGCAAACACTCAATAAGTTTTTTTACATTCTTAAATTAAAAACTTATAATTTTAAAAACGAAATCCTCTATCTCCGTATGAAATCAAAATCAACGAAAGCTCCAGAAAAACTTTCTGACCGAGCTGTTGAAGAGAAAAGCGTCAGAAATCATCTGTGCTTCTTAAAACTCCAGTTGGCCGAACTCAAGGGGCAGGAAAGCTACGTCACCATCGATTTCTACCGAAAAAAAATAACGCCAACATGTAGAGAAGGAGAATACGAATACTTTTACTGGATTAGATTTTTTATTAGAATTACGGATCTCAAAAAATCGAAACCGAAATATCAAAGGAGTCATAGTTTCCTCCCTCACCCACGGTCTCTCTCGCGGCCTTTCTTTCTTCTCCCTGTCCGTGGCAATAATGAATTAATGAAAGGAGATAGGTAGAGATTTTGATTAGTGAGGATGGTCAGGTGTCATTGTTATATATGTGTAGAGGTATGCATATGAGCCACGTTTCAATCTCTTTTCTTTGATTCCCTTAAAGGCTCACGGTTATATATATATGGAACTAAGATAATGAATATAATAAATGGTGATTTGGTGGAATTGGTTATATATATGTATATATACATATAAGCTATGCTTCATTTCCTTTCTATCTTTTGCTCTAAAATGCCTTCGGCCACTTCTTCTTTTTTCTTTTAAACATTAATAATAATAATAATAATAATAATAATAATAATAATAATAATAATAATAATAATAATAATAATATATTTTTAAGTATCTTATTATAATAATAAAAATAATTTAAAAATTTTAATAGATTTTAAACTCAAATTATCATAAAATTTAATTTAATTATTTTTAGAAGAATAATATTCTTTAAATAAAATAATACATCATTATTTAATTTTTTCAAAAATTCAGGGTGTTATATTTAAAATATTATTTTAATATTATAAAAAAATTTTGTATAATAATTAATCTTAATGAATAAAAAAACTTATTTTTCTTGTATTTATTTATTTTATACTTTTTAGAACAAAAATCTCTACCTTTATATAGTAAAATATGTGATAATCTTCTTATTATTTATATATATATATATATATATATATATATATATATATATTAGGGGTGGTAAAACGGATCGAATCCGTCGGACCGACCCGCTGAACCTACTAAAAAAGTGGGTCGGACTAAGATTTGAAACTTTTCAAATTAAAAAAAATTCGCCAAATTATGTATATATGTTCTAATTATGTGACTTTATTTATTTTATTTTACAATTTCGTATATATGTTCAAATTATGTGACTTATTTTTTAAAATAAAGATGGTTCTATTGACAAATATTATTTTGAACAATTTTATTGAAGTTAAAAATTTAAAAAAAGATAGTAAAAAATTATATTATAATTTGACTATTTTTTATTTGTATTTAATTTTTAATTATTCTTTTTTAGTTAATTTTAATTAATTTTATTTTTCAAAAAAAAAAAAAAGTCAAACGGACTAACATTTTATACCCACTTTAGTTGGCGGGGTGGGCCGGCCCGTTCCATTTATGGTGCGGGCCTAAGCGGGACGGGACGGGCTGGGGCTGGACGGCCCGCATTGCTACCCCTAATATATATACTATCTAATATTTTTTTTATATATTAAATAATTATAATCATATAATAACATTAAAATCAGAAAACATATTAAATCTGTTACAGTATAACAATTTAAAATATCATTTTAATATGATTTTTTAATATTATAAAAATATTTTGCATAAAAATTTTGCGAATTTGACGAATATTTTTAATTTGACAGATTTCAAATTTTAGCCCGACCCACCTTTTGTAGCGGGTTCGACGGATCGCCTTAACAGACTCGATCCGTTTTGCCATCCCTAATATATATATATATATATATATATATATATATATATATATATATATATATATATATATTATCACACATTTTATTATATAAAAGTAGAAAATTTGTTGTTCTAAAAAATATAAAATAAATAATACAAAAAATATTTTTTTTATTCATTAAGATTAATTATTATGTAAATTTTTTTTATAATATTAAAATAATATTTTAAACTATAATATAAAAATATAAAATAATTAAAACTTATTTTATATTGCTTGACAAATAATTAGATTATTATATTTAAAATTTATTTATTAATTACTTTGTTAAATATATTATTATATCATATAATTTTTTATCAAAATATTTGTAAAAATAAAATTTAAAAAAGTTTATATATAATACATAAAAATATTAATTTTTTATTTAGATATGTATTTAATTTATTCTGTTTTTCTAAAAAAATTTAAAAAAATGAAAAAGTTAATATTTTTATATATTATATATAATATTTTAAATAAATTATGTTTTTAAAATATTTTTATAAAAAATTATATTATATAATAATATCTTTAATAAAAATAGTTAGTTAATAAATTTTAAATATAATAAACTAATTATTTGTCAAGTAATATAAAATAAAATTTTAATTATTTTATATTTTTATGTTACAGTTTAAAATATTATTTTAATATAATTTTTTAATATTATAAAAAAGTTTTGTATAATAATTAATTTTAATAAATAAAAAATACTTATATATTTTATATTTATATATTTTATATTTAATTATTTAAAAATAAAATATTCTGTTGCCATATAAAGTATTGTGTATTAAAGTATTGTCATTTAAAGTATTTATTTATATATTAAGATATTTTATATTTATTAGAGTCCATCAATACTCTTCTTTTATATTAGCCTTTGATTTTCATCTAATAAAATCTAATGATGTATATGAATATGGCTTATTCAATAAGCACATAATTGTTGAGCTCATTTTAGACATACCTACAAAATCAAATAGTATTAACATTCTAATATGTTAAGCTTAAGAGGCAGTCAAACTTTACTAAGATAAGAAGCTACTCTAAGCAACACTTTGCTAAATTGAAATTCTTTTTATTACGTTGATAATAAGTAGCTCTTAGTGTGATGTAGGGATACGAACTAAAAATGAAATATCCTAATAACTCGTCCGAGAATTATGTTGCATATAATAATATTAAGGAAGGCTCTAATAAGCTGGTATAAAACATGTTTTGTTACAAACTTCTAATTACATGACAAAATTAAAAGAAATAGAGATCCATGGCTAGGAATGGTGTAGCACTTGCAATTGCAACATTGATTATTCAAGTAGTTATTTATTCCGCCATTGCTGAATTTCAAAACAATATTAGTGAACAGCCTTGGACTCCATCCTATCATATTGCACATAACTTTTTTCAGTGCATCAAGGAATGTAAGATGCTGTATGCGCTTAAGCCGATAAAGAAGGAACCTTTTGCATTGCGGAATGCATTTCTAATTTTGGTTAGTACTTTCTTTAAGGTGAAACATATAATATAAGTCATTGTGAATCTTCTGTGTTTTGTGAGTTTGCATTATCTTATATGAATATTTGATGTAATAATTTTTCTACTACTTTATGAGTTGAGAGATCAATAAGTCATCAAGAGTAAAATATTTAAAGTTTTTTATTTTTTATATTAATCACGTAAATAATTATTTATACGAATAAATATTATTGCAAGATGATACACAATTTAGTAAATTAAAATTAAATTTGTGAAACAAAACACAATTGTTAAAGAAAAAACTTAAGCAAACTGCGGTATTAAAAGTATCCCCTAATCATTTAGTCAAATCATAGTATTTAGATGTCTAAATATTGTCCTCAAAAGATAAAGTAAGTATTTCAAAAATACAATTATTTTTTTAAGGGGTGGTCATGAAAAGGAGAGTACACATAAATCAAGCATTTCAATGAATCTCACGTTTTTTCATCATCTTCTTTTGTTGGTGTTACATTTTCCTTTTTTCGTTTTTTTTTCCCTTCTATATTGTTGGATTTTTTTTTCTTCCTTCTTTTTCTTTATTGTTCTTACTTCTTTTTTTTTTCGTTCTATTTTCTATTTTCAAGAAAAAAGAAGAGGGTTCATCGATAATGTTAAATAGCTATTCACGGTCGTGAACATCAGTAATTGTGAAAACTCTGTTCGGTTGCAGAGCGTGGTGGTGAGGCAGAGGAGTTACTCCACGCAAGAGAGGGAGACTCAGAAAATGTGAAATAGCAAAGAGAGGCAAAAAGTGTGATTTCATTATTGTAAACTGATATATATACACTCAATGTGAGCCACACATTTGATAACTGCCTGAATAAATTCCTTACTCTACTCTAACTAATACTGATGTTAATTTACTAAGTGGGACAGCTTGTTATACATGCTGTTAAACTATTAATCTACTCTACTATAATCTGGCTACATCCCCCCACAAGTTGGGAGTGTGAAAATTGATCAGACCCAACTTGACTTCACAAGATAAGAAAGGATTGGGTGCTAGAGGCTTAGTCAAGATATCAGCAACCTGATTTGCTGATGAAACAGGGAGCAGCTTCAAAATGCCTTCTTGGACCTTCTCTCTCACGGTGTGGCAGTCAATCTCGATATGTTTTGTTCGTTCGTGAAACACAGGATTGGCTGCGATATGTAGTGCAGACTGGTTGTCGCAGTACAAGGTAATTGGCTTCGGAGGTGTTGCGTGGAAATCTCGAAGAAGGAAAGAAAGCCAGGTACCTTCACATGTGGCGAGCGCCATTGCTCGATACTCCGCTTCAGCAGAGGAGCGCGCAATAGTTTGTTGTTTCTTGCATCTCCATGACACCAGGGACTTGCCAAGGAAAAAACAAAATCCAGACACAGACCGGCGAGTATCGGGACAAGCTGCCCAATCGGAGTCAGAGAATGCTGTCAAGTTGAGGTTGTCTGAAGTTGAGAATAGAACACCTTTGGCTGGAGCACCTTTGAGATACCTCAGGACATGGAGTGCTGCCTTGAAGTGGGTATCAGTTGCACAGTCCAGGTATTGACTTAGCTTACTTACCGCAAAACATATGTCCGGGCGAGTATTTGTCAGATAGATCAGCCGCCCAATCAGTCTTCTGTATGTAGAAACATCCTGCAATTGATTCCCTAATGACTTTGACAATTTTGTGGTATAATCCATAGGTGTGGTGACTGGTTTTGCATCTTGTAGTCCAAATTCCTCAAGGAGGTCCAATGTGTATTTTCTTTGATACATTGCTATGCCTCTATGGCTTCTAGCGAATTCGAGCCCCAAGAAGAATTTTAATTCTCCAAGATCCTTGATTTTAAACTTGTCATCAAGCAAGTGTTTCACTCTCTCAATCTCTCTAAGATCATTCCCGCCTAAAACCAAGTCATCCACGTAGACAAGGATGCAAGTGAATGATGCAGCGGTGGACTTAGTAAACAAACAACTATCGGCCTTGGACTGAGAGTACCCAAACTGAATGAGCACGCAACATAATTTCTGGTGCCATTGGCGGCTGGCTTGTTTGAGGCCGTACAAAGAGCGTTGTAGTTTGCAGACAGAACCAAGTGGGGCTTGAAGACCTAAGGGTGGCTTCATGTACACTTCTTCGGGCAAGTCACCGTGTAAGAATGCGGTATTGACATCGAGCTGATGCACAAACCAGTTTTTAGTCGAAGCAATGGTGAGCAAGACTCTCAAAGTAGTTAGTTTAATCACAGGACTAAACGTATCGAAAAAATCGAACCCAGCAGTTTGGGTGAATCCCTTTGCCACCAATCTGGCTTTATGTCGCTCAACTTCACCATTGGACTTAAACTTGGTCTTAAAGACCCACTTACAACCGATCGCCTTCTTTCCTTTAGGTAGAGGAGTCAGTGTCCATGTCTTGTTTTCTTCAAGAGCATTGAGTTCATCTCTAATTGCCTTCTTCCAACAACTATGGGTGATTGCCTCCTCATAACTTCGTGGTTCAATGTTAGCGGATAAAGCAGTCGAGAAGGCCCTGTGACCTGCTGAAAGGGAATTCAAGCACACATAATTGGAGAGAGGATATTTTTTGTGGTATTGACTGGAGGACTGTTGATCAGTGGTGGTGAATCGCATACAATGGTAGTCTTGAAGATAGGCAGGTTTGTGTTTAAGTCGAGTGGATCGACGCACCTCTGGCTGCACATCAGGCAACGCTGAATGCTGCATAGGTGAGTGTGATGTATCTAAATTGCGACTGTGTGCAGAATCTTGTGAATGTAAATGTGGTGAAAAATGTGAATTAGTGGTAGGTGATGATGCATGAGGAATGAGTTGAGGTGCTGCCATTGGTGTGTGAGTGTAAGCAAAATCCGGGGACGGATTAGGGGGCGAATATAGAGCTGCTGGCAGCACCATATCATCCAGCCGCTGTGTATTAGTGCAGGGATGCGAAGGGGGATCATGGTAGAGAAAAGGATCATCATGTTCATGTGACTGATAGTTAGTAGTCGTTTTTAAAGAAATGGGATCAGCGGTATTTTTGAAAGGGAAGAACTATTCATAAAACTTCACATTCCTTGAGATTATTATTTCTCGGGTTTTTGTGTCTAGCAGAACATATCCTTTGGTTCCTGACTTAAATCCTAAGAAAACACATTTTCTAGCTCTAGCGTCAAGCTTTCTTCTATGAGAAACCAAAGTTGATGCATAAACCAAACAACCAAATACCTTGAGGTGTTTAATATCCGGTAAGGTATTATATAAGATCTGATAGGGACTACAAGGTGCTATCTTAATGTGAGGTGTTCTATTTAAAATGTGGACGGCATGAGCCACGGCATAGTGCCAAAAACAAAGTGGTAAGTTTGAATTAAAGATGAGTGTCCTGGCTACGTTCAAGATTTCTTGATGTCGCCTTTCTACAACCCCATTCTGTTGTGGAGTTTCCACACAGCTGGTTTGGTGTAGAATACCCTTGGTTTGGTAGAATGAGGGCATCAAAAATTCTTGACCGTTATCAGATCGAATGCATTTAATGACTTTATTGTGTTGAGTTTCAACAAGTTTGACAAAATTTTCAATCAATTTTCTGACTTCAGATTTGTTTTTCAAAAAAAATAGCCAAGTAAATTTACTTTTGTCTTCAACCACTGTGAGGAAATATTTGTGGCCTGAAATAGATGGTATAGCTATAGGTCCCCAAATGTCCATGTGCACTAGATCAAAAACATTTTCAGATTTGGTGTGACTTTCATTAAATGGCAAGCGTTTTTGCTTTGCATAGTGGCATGGAGAACATGGTACATCACTATTATGATATGTAATGAATGGATATGCAACTTTCATTTGTTGTATCTTATTACATGAGATATGTCCTAAACGATGATGCCAAAGTGTTGCATCATCTAATGTATGAATGATATTGTGTGTGTGTATAGGAGTCACAGATTTAGCTACATCACCCTTTATTGTATGCATCAGTTCCGGTGCTGCTGCCAAAACAGGTTTGATCCGCATTGTATACAATCCCCCCTTTTGATCAGCAGCTCCAATCGTCTTCAAGGTAAGTCGCTCCTGAATCTCACAATCATGTGCATTGAACAAAAAGGAACAAGAAAGTGCATCAGCTGCTTTTGAAATTGAAATGAGATTATACTTGAAAGTAGGGTTATATAAGACGTCAGTCAAGTAGAAGCTTGCTGAAAAGAAAATTGTCCCACAAATGGTTGTGACAACTTTAGAACCATTTGGCATTATGACTTGAACAGGTTTTATTGTTTTAACAGATTGAAAGAAATTGAGTGAGAATGACACATGAGCACTAGCTCCTGTATCCAAAATCCAGTCTTGACAATTTAAAATATGGCTGGAAATTGATAAAAGATAGAAGGTACCTGCGGATGGTGCATGTACAGATGCCAAATTCCCATTATTTAGGGGGTCACTACATTGTTGTTGGAACAAGGCAAATAGGGCTTCCTTTTGCTTATCCGAAAACAACCCATCAAGACTGACTCTTTCATCCTTTTGGATTAAAGGTTCAATGCTGCTCTCTTCATTACACGCAGCAGTTATGGAATTTACTGAATTCATGGCACTTGGGCCATCAGTATTCCCTTTGAATTGATTCCTTTGCATGTGTGGTGGGAATCCATGCTTGTAATAACAGGTGTCTACTAGGTGACCATTCTTGCCACAGTGAGAGCACAATTTTGGTGTTCCTCGGCCATGTCCTTTACCTCTGCCCCCACGGCCCCTACTTCTTCCTCTAATTGAACTACTTCCATTATTCTGATAAGTTCCAAATGCATTCGTATTGACAGCATTTGCCATTATTCTTGCTTCAGGATCCATTGAGTGCATCAATTGTCTCTCTTGCTGTAAAAGCGAGGAGAAGGCTGCTGCTACAGTTGGTAAGGGTGTTACAAGCATGAGTTGGGAACGTACATTCGCGTATTGATCATTCAATCCTCGAAGGAACCTAATTACATGGGACTGCTCTCTGTACTCTTTAATCATTTTTAGATTCTTTCCACATTCACAGTTATGAAGGCAAGAACACATTGCAATAGGTCTAAACTCATCTAATTCCTCCCAAATACTCTTCAACTTAGTATAGTAAGAAGTGATGGTGAGTTCACCTTGTCTCAACGAAAACAATTCTTCTTCCAGATCTGCTATTCTGAACAAGTCCCCTTGATCGAATCTGTGCCTCAGGTCCATCCATAGCTCGTAAGCGTTGTTGCACCATAAGACGCTCTGGAGAATTTCTGGACTGAGAGATCTGTGTAGCCATGACAGAACAAATGTGTTACAGCGATCCCAGGCTCCGAAGGAAGGGTCGTCCCTCTCTGGCTTCACTAGGGTTCCGTCGATAAATCGGAGTTTGTTCTTCGCATTGAGTGAAAGTGTCGCTGACCTTGACCACGAATGGTAGTTCGAGGTGGTTAATGGAGCATCGGTGAGTGAAATTCCAGGAGTTTCGCTAGGGTGCAAATAGAAGTGACTAGACGAATCTTGCAGCAAATTCGTGTTGGATCTTGACGCTTGTGCTTGAAACGCGTTGAATTGGGCCATCATGCGTGCGAATTTCTGCATATCGCTCGCCGAGAATGCTTGGTTCTCCGAATTCGCCTCTCCGTCATGCACGTTCGATTCCATTGATGATCGAATCGTGTAAGCACTACTTCACACGAATCTCCTCAAAGATGTGATCTTGCGCAGGGTGGTTACACTCTTTTTGCAACTCCACGCTCACCGCACCATGTGAAAACTCTGTTCGGTTGCAGAGCGTGGTGGTGAGGCAGAGGAGTTACTCCACGCAAGAGAGGGAGACTCAGAAAATGTGAAATAGCAAAGAGAGGCAAAAAGTGTGATTTCATTATTGTAAACTGATATATATACACTCAATGTGAGCCACACATTTGATAACTGCCTGAATAAATTCCTTACTCTACTCTAACTAATACTGATGTTAATTTACTAAATGAGACAGCTTGTTATACATGCTGTTAAACTATTAATCTACTCTACTATAATCTGGCTACAGTAATATTGGTCAAAAATTATCGAAGAGGAAACGGTGATATTTACCAACGCTTTCGCCATCAATAAAGCTATTGATAATAGCAAATTTTTTATGGAAAACTAGAACTGGAAGCACATAATAAAAAATGGATAAAATTCATTTGAAATGCTTAATTAATTGAATTTAATTACAAATATTATTTTTGGTTACTTAATATTATGGCAGTCTTATATTGTGTACTTAAGATCATATTTTTATAGTCTAAACTAGAAGCGTATATAGATGGAATAAAATTAGATTTGTCCTAATTTAGATTTGGCTCTAAATATATATTGAATTTATTTTTTAGATTCTAATGCAATCCTAAATTTAATAAAATCTATACATATTTTGGCTATAATTATACCGGATAAAAATCAAATAAAAGCTGAATAAAAATTAGATCTTTAATCATAATTTCATGCATCTTTGTATATCTTTTTTAGTTTCACAATTATTTTTATTAAAAATAAATGGATTAATTTATAAGTAATATTACACGATATTAGTTAAAAAAACATAAATTCAAGACAAAACTTATTATCTTCTTGAATGTTAGTATGAGAGTGTTAGAGTATAATTAGGATCAATTAGATCAATTAACATTATTTAGCATATCTGAATATTTATTATATATAAGATATTACGTCTTTATTATTTCGATTCTTTTAACACATATAAATGTCCTTTTATATTATATCATTCTAGATAACTTGAATACACACAAAACTTTTTATTTTTTTAGAAAAAATATTTGAGTGTATTCAAATTGTCGAGAATGAAAAGTATCAAAACATTAACAAAGGAGAAAAAAATTGCACGAAAGAAAAGTATAAAAAATACGGTGATTTTACCAGAAAAAAATCAACCTATCCTCCTCAAGGAGGATACCATGCCTCCGGTACCATATTAGAAAGGATAAGAGAAAACAATAAAAAAAAGTTTATATCTATGCAAGTTATCTGGATGATACAATATAGAAGAGTATTTATAGGTGTTAAAAGAATCGAAATAATAAAGACGTAATATCCTATAATAAATATTCAGATATGCTAAATAATGCTAATTGATCTAATTGATCCTAATTATACTCTAACAAGAAGAAACTCCAAATCTCAAACTATTATTTCATATGATGAAATTCACTTAAAAAATATAATAAATACTAACTAAATTTTAAAATTAAAGCATAATCATGAATCAATACTAATAATACCAAATATGCAAGTCACATACAAATAACATAAAAAGAATTTAGATTCTCTAAATTTTAGATTTTTATTTTAGAGGATAAAGTGAGATCTCCCATCATTGAATGTTTTCTCCCTCATATTTTCTCTTGGTTCCACCTATAAAATATATGATGATAAATCATACTTTACCTTCTAAAATAAAATTCAAAATTTAAAGAATTCAAATCCAACACAAAACATTACATATTAGTCTAAAATCTTATATTTCTTAAACACAAAACAATAATTTAAAATATATATCGTCACTGAGCCGGATCATGTAAAATGAACTATAGTTTAAATCTAATTAAAATATTTTTTAAATGTTATTTTTTATTTTCGGATCAAATTTATACCACTTCAAACCCAAACCAACATATACAAAAATACTTCGAATTTGAGTTGGATCTTTACGTCGGACCAAATCATATACACCCTTAATCCAAACCCCTCAATAAGTGATCTCAAATCTGCCACAAATTACCATTACGATTGTTAAGCTCACACTTGGGAAGGTCCATATAATATCCATCCATTGAACTTATTTTATATCTACTTAATATACTAAAATTGGGTTTTCCCCCAACTACTAAAGGTGACGTGTCGATCTCTCATGCCTCCATTTTCCCTCCAAAACGAATAAAATTTTTTTTCTATTCTAAATTATTTTATTGTAATTATATTATAATTAATACTAAATGAATAATATATAATTATACTAATTTAGCAACATATCTTCATTATAATTATATCAAATCAATATTTAATGCACTATTAAACTACTTATCAATTATCAATTAAAAATACTTTTAATAATTTTAATGATAATAATAATATCAATAATAGTAATAATAATAATAAAAAATCTTTGTTGCCCGATTCACGTATATCAAATAATTTTTTTAAATTATTTTATAAAAAATATCTTTAATATAATTATATTGTAATTAATATTTAATGAATAATATATAATTATACTAATTTAGAAACATATCTTCATTATAATTGTATCAAATCAAAATTTAATGCATTATTAAAAAATTACCTTAATAATAGGTAATTTACATATTTATTTTTTTTACTAAAGTCTATATATAGTGTCTTCCTGTGGTACATGAATCTAAATTTGAGAACATATATTTTATTAGTGGCAAGTTATTAACCCATTTATATTGATAATAATAATAACTTTATTAGAATAAATATCAAATTTTATTCCTAATATAAAAATATAAAATTTAATTCCTTCCATCTTCATTTTACCACTATAAAAGACCATGTATACTAGAAGAAAATATCATTCGTTTTCCAATAAATCTTTCATTTGATAGTTTTTACAACAATTCTTTTTCTTCCTATGAGGCGTCGTTGCAAGAAGGCAACTATCGTGGACACAAACTACCACACTCTCCAACTTTCGTGCTCATCATTCGGAGCTATATAAGATATGTTATATATGAAGTATTTATAGACCATGGTGTTATCATGTATGCATAAATAAAAAATGTTTCGTATTTAAATTTAAGTCATTTACCTGTTTGTAGTATATTATAGTGTGAAATTACTTTCAATATGTGTTGTGTAACGATATTATTATGTTCTAATTTAAACTTTTACTTTAGAACTGTATTATGATTTTATCTCATCATTTTTTCTTAGATATCAAGTTGACGTATTTTTATTTATTATTATTATTGAAACGGATGTGATATGAAATGTACCAAAAAAAAAAACTCTCACATTCAATTTATTTTATTGTATTCTTCTATCTATTCTATTTATTTTTATTTTCTTCTTATTCATTTTATTTTCTTTCTAAATATTATATAATTTATTATAATTTATACCAATATATCTACTTAATATACTAAAACTGAATTTTTCCCCAACTTATGATGGTGAGATGTCATTTCCTCGTGAATCCATTTTCCCTCCAAAATGATTGCACTATTTCTCTCTTTTAAATTTATTTTTAAAAATTATCTTTAATTGAAATAATTATATTATAATTAATATTTAATCAATGATACATAATTATACTAATTTAAGATAATCTCTTTATTATAATTATATTAATCTCTTTTAAATTTATTTCAAAAAATTATCTTAATTATAATTATATAACAATATTATACTTAGTATTTAATGAATAATTCATAATTATACTAATTTAGAAAAATATCTCTACTATAATTATATAAAATCAAAAATTAATGCATTATTAACCTAATTATCAATCAGAAATATTTTTAACTATTTTAATTATATTGTTTTAGTTCTATTTTTTATTCATTATCCTAAAATTTTATTAGTGACAAGTTATTATCTTAATGGTGACCTATACATTAATAATAATAATAATAATAATAATAATAATAATAATAATAATAATAATAATAATATAGAAAATAATATTTTAGAAAATTATAAATTGGTTATTAATAATGATAATTATATGATTAATTTTTAGTAATCATTAAATATATTTAATATAAATAACTAAGTTTAATTAGTTAACAAATAAAAAGAAATATTATTGCACAATTGTAGAAGTAACAATGTATTATATATATATATAACCAATTTAATATTAATAACGATAATTATCGTTATTATTCAATAATAATAATAATAATAATAATCTTTTCTTTAATTAAAACATTCATCTAATTGAATTAATATAAATATTTAATGAAAATAAAGGATGAATTTTTTGGTTTGAAGGATAATACAATCGAATATTCTTGAAGATTTTAAAGTTGTGAGTATATATTCTTTTTATATTAATATACGCATGCATATTACCTCATTTTTTCCATAAATGGAAAATAACATTTATCCGTTAAATTTGTTAGTTGTTCAATCGATTCATCTTATTTATTGTGATTGAGATTGATATATAAACAAATATTTTTTTTCTTCCATTAATTTTAGTAAAGAAATCCATGACGTAAAATAAAATAAAATAAAGTCAGTATCTACTTTTTTTCTCAATATTTTTTATATTTACGGTAAATATTAAATATAGAAAAGAAAAAAATAATATTAATTATTATCACTTTTATTTATTTACATTCATAATTAAATTTAATATAATTATAGTAAGTCTCTATAATTATAACAATTTATATCTGCTACATATATAGCAATTATATTATATATAATTATATATCTCCTCTTTTATATATACTTAGCAAGTATTTCTATTTATATAATCTACTTAATATATTAAAATTATGTTTTTTCTCAACTAATGAGAGTGAGGTATGAATTTTTCATGAATTCATTTTTCCTCCAAAATGAATGCATTTAATGAATACTGCATAATTATACTAATTTAAGAAAATATCCTTATTATAATTATATAAAATTCATATTTAATACATTATTAAACTACTTATCAATTATCAATCGAAAATATTTTTAATAATAATAATAATAATAATAATAATAATATAATAATAATAATAATAATAATAATAATATACTTCTACTTAATATACTAAAATTGTATTTTTTCCTAATTAATTGAAGTGATGTGTCAATTTTTTATAAATTCATTTTTCTTTTAAAATGAAAGCACTATTCTCTCTTCTAAATGTATTTTAGATATCTTTATTATATTTATATTACAATTAACATTTAATGAATATTGGATGATTATACTAATTTAGAAAAATATATTTATTATAATTATATAAAATTAATATTTAATACATTATCAACTAATGAAAGCGAGGTGTCAATTTTTAATGAATTTATTTTCTCTCCAAAATAAAAGTACTATTCTCTCTTCTAAATTTATTTTAGAAAAATAAAAATTCCATGTTGAATATAGGTGGCAAGTTAAAAAAAATAAGCAAGTTAATGGAATCAAATCATATTTCTATAACATATATAAAAATGTATATTTTTATTATATAAAAATTGAATTTCTGTACTTCATGATGGGCGTGGGATACTTCTTAGCGTGTTTCTTAATTTATTTTTTATAACTCATTGAATACAATTTATTACAGTAAATTAATTATATCAACTAATTGATTTGATTAGGTATTTAAATATCACACGATTTATTATAATTTATATCAATCAAATAATTGTAATTTATTATATCAATTATTTTAATTCATTAATTTATAAGGTACATAATAACATAAATGATTTGTTACTTATACTGATTAAATACAATAAATATATATTAATTTAGTTAAAAAAATCATTGTCTCCTATGTTTTCTATTTATTTTTTTTAATTCATTAAATCCAATCAATTATAATAAATTAATTATATCAACTAATTAATTCAATCAATTATTTTCTAATTTATTTTTTTGAATTCAATAAATCAAATAAAATTAATTATACTAATTATTTGTATCGACTAATTGATTTGGTTAATTCTTAAAAATATTTTTATTTAATTTATTTTATTTATTTAAATATAGTTAATTAGTTATTTAATTTTTTTAGGATAAATATTAAATTCTATTTCTAATATAAAAATACAAACTTTTATTCCTTCTGTTTTTATTTTACCACTATAAAAATACTAGAAGAAAATATTATTCATTTACCAATTACTCTTTTGTTGGGTAGCTTTTACAACAATTCTTTTTCTTCCTATGAGGCGTCGTCACAAGGTAACTATCATGGACACAAATCAGCACACACTCTTCAACTCATGTGCTTATCATTCAGAGCAATATATGATATATTATCCATTAAGTATTTATAGACCATGGTGTTATCATGTATACGTAAATAAAAAAAATCCGTAAAAAATTCGTAATTAAGCTTAAGTTATTTACCTATTTGTATGGTATATTGTAGTGTGAAATTACTTTTAATTTGTGTTGTGCAATGATATTATGGTTTAATTTAAGCTTTTATTTTAGAATTGTGTTATGATTTTATCTCATCATTTTCTCTTAGATATTAAGTTGATGTATTTTTATTTATTATTATTGAAGCGGATGTGATATAAAATTTGTAAAAAGAAAAAAAAACTCACATTCAATTTATTTTATTGTAGTTTTCTATTCTTTTATTTCTTTTTTATTTTTTGTATTCATTTATTTTTTTAATATCATATAATTTATTATAATTTATACCAATTAATTAATTATAATTCATTATATCAGTTAGTTTAATTAATTAATTTATAATATACATGATAAAATAGATCATTTGTTACTTATACGTTTATTTTTCTAAAATCTAAATCTGAATTATTAATATTTTCAGTTTTTGTTATGAACAAAATATTATTAATAATGAATAATAATTAACCACTCATACTTTTGATCAAAGTATTTGGATAGTTTTTATATTTATTAATATTAATTATTGATTATTTTTTCATAAATAAATTATATTATAATTTTATGTTAAAGTCATTCTTCTATTTGCTTTTACTAATTTATTATCTAACTATTATATAAAATTAAAATCGTATTAATAAATTTAATATTAAAATTAATTTGATTTTTTATTATTTAGAGTGTTTTTCAATCAATAATTTTATACTCTTTTTTTTTTCAGTTTCATTTTGAATTTTAATTTAGTACACAAAGGTAGTGAAATTCCATTGATACTGAAATAAAGTTACAAAAGGGTCCATAGGGTAGAATAAGTAAAATAATGTGATACCCACATTGCAACATCTAAATAAAACAACTTAGAATCTAAAATGTTTATCTTTCTCTTTCTCGCCGTCTATTATATTATCTATTCTATCTATTCTATTATATAAAAATCGAATTTTTACCTTTAATGATAGAATCAACATAACATGCTTCTACTTTATTTTGTTTAACTCATTAAAAATAATTCATTATGATGAATTAATTATATCAACTAATTGATTTGAATAGATATTTAAGTATCACACAATTTAAAATTAGGTATATTAATTATTTGATTTAATTTTTATGATATATAAATTTAAAAAATAAATTAAAATAAGATAATTTATTACTTATTTAAATTGAATACAATAAATATAAATTAATTTAGTTAAAATTTTACTATTTTCTAATCTTCTATACATAAAAATGACAAAACAAAATTATAAAAATAATATTTTTATCATTTTTGTTATTTTAATTTTTTTTTTTTTGCTTTTTTATGTATAATTTTATTTTATATTAACTTTGTTTATTTAATAATAAAATATACTCATATTAATTCTATCATATAATAATATATTTTTCTCCTATATTAATCGAAGAATTTTAATAGTTATCAACTACATCTAATAGAATAACTAAGAAGTGAGAACTACGAGAAGTTAAACCTAGGTTCAAAATGTTGAAACAAAGAAAAGAAAACGGTGGATATATGATTAGAGAAAAATGTATAATAATGACAAAATATACTAAAATTGAATTTTTTCTCCAACTAATAAAAGTGAGGTGTTAATTTCTCATGAATTCATTTTTTCTCTAAAATGAAATCATTATTTTCTTTTCTAAATTTATTTTAGAAAAATATATTTATCATAATTATATTACAATTAACATTTAACGAATAGTGCATGATTATACTAATTTAGAGAAATATTTTTATTATAATTATATAAAATCAATATTTAATACATTATCAACTAATAAAAGTGAGGTACAATTCCTCATGAATTCATTTTTCCTCCAAAATGAAAGCACTATTCTCTCTTCTAAATTATTTTAGAAAAATATCTTTATTATAATTTTATTACAATATTACAATTAGCATTTAATGAATAATACATAATTATAATAATTTAGAAAAATAAAGTCCAGTAATTTATCTTCCGACTGCACACGTGTGTAGAATAACTTTTAAGAAGGAGTCATGTACAGTAAATACGGTCGATGATTGTAAAATTGTATGCTAATATTGATATAATATTATTTTAAGTATATGTTTTGCAGGCATCAAAGAAAAGTGTTGAGTTGTTTTTTAGTAGATTTAAATTATTTATTGTTTATTAGAGAATTTTGTGCATTAGAATTCTCTAATAATTTATTATTTATTTTGAGTTAATTTTGATATGTTCTTACTTGACAGTAAAATAACATATAAAAATTTGTTGGTGGGTCTAAGTATTATTAAGTTATTTATGGTCACATTGAGTATATATGTTTGATTTATTGATGAAAGTAGATTACTAAAACCAATTAATAACTATTTTAGGATTAATATATTTAACACTAGATTAAGAAAAATAAATAAATCATAACATATTATATTTTTATTAATCAAATTATTATAATTTAAATTAATCTTAACAAAATAATTTAAAATTATAATTTTAATCTTATCACGTGCCATGCATGGGTTAATACAAGTTTAAATAACAACTTTAATCTTATCACGTGCATGGCATGGCACGGGTTAATTGTTCTTCATTTTGAGCTGATTTTGGTATTTTCTTACTTCACAGTAAACCAACATATAAAACTTTGTTGGTAGATTTAAGTATTACTAGATTATTTATGATCATATTGAGTATATATGCCTGATTTATTAAAAAAAATAGATTAAATAACTATTTTATAGTTAATACAATTAACACTATATTAAGAAAAGAAAAACAACGCATACAAGTTATTCTTTTATTAATTAAATTATTATAATTAAAATAAAATTTAACATAACAACTTAAAATTATAATTTCAATCTTATCACGTGCATGGCACGGGTGATTAAACTTGTATATAGATAAAATTCGATAAATTAAAGTTGACCACTTATTACAAGTTACAAGTAGTAAAATATATTTAGCTATACTTGGCAGCCATGAGAATGCAAAAGAAGCAATATTTTACTCATACAACAAACACATCAATGGTTTTACTGCTCTACTTGAAGAGTAAAAAGCAGCTGAGATAGCAAGTAAGTGTAATCATCATATTTATAATCATTAATCATCCTTTCTTAAACTAAGTGTTGTTTAAACAATTTAGCTTGTCTTCTACATCTTCCCATCTTTTTAAAATTATTATAATAGTATTTATTTAGAGTTATGAACTTTTTAAATAAAATTTTAATTTATAAATTAAACAGGGTATTTTGTAGATAAAAAGGATTTTTTTTTTTTTTTTTTAAGAAAATCCAAATGTGGTGTCTGTTTTTAAGAACAAAGGGCACAAATTAATGACTACAAGGTCGTGGGAGTTTTTGGGGCTTGAAAGTAGCAATGGAATTGTTCCGAAAGACTCAATTTGGGAGAAAGCAAAATATGGGGAGGGTGCAATTATTGCTAACATTGATACAGGTGAAGTCACCTTCTTATCCTCTTAAGCTTCTATCTAGTCAATAATCTCCATTCTCCACTAATATTAATGTCAAAGAAGGAGGCTAATTTATTTATTTATTTTTTGGTCTCATTGTATCATATATATATGTAAGATATTTTTCTCGAGTGTTTGATCAGTAGGATAGTATGTGATAGATAATCTAAACTAAAGGAGCATAATAGAATATAGTAATATACAGATAATTTTCCATATTTGTTACTGTGTCATGAAATTCATAATTATTCTCCTTTTTTTTAACTTTCTAAAATTTTATCTACTAAAACATTACATAAATACAAACAAAAAATTAAGGATGTTCATGGATCGAATTTGATCTGCATATTCACGATATTTACTCGAATCCAATCTAAAAATTACGAATATCGATCCGATCCGCAAGGCTATCAGATCGAATCCGATCCGCACACTAATAGGATCAGATTGCGAATTTTATGAAAATATCTGCATTCCATAGATCCGCAAAAATAAATAAATAAATAAATAAGTACTCTTTTTATGTTCTATTTCAACTAATAATGATCATATATCTTGTATTATTTTATTTTTATTATTAAAAAAGTATATTTAATAATGTTTTAAGAGTAAACATATTTAAAAGAGTAGAAAAATAATATTTTATTGATATTTTTTAATAAAAATAAATTTTTTAAAATATTTTTATATTTTGCGGATATATCCGAGATTCGATACTATCTGATCTGCAAATGTGCAGATCGGATCTAAACTTAAAAATCGCGAATATTGGATCTGATATGATGATTTTAGTTCAGATCAGATCGAGATTTTTGTTATATCCGATCCGATCCGCATTCACCCCTACTAAAAATCATTCATATAGGTTTTTAAACAAAAAATTAGTACCGTCAAAATAAATTAAACCCATCGAACTAACCCGTTTTAATTTTGCAAAATTAAAACGTACTGAGCCTAATTAATCAAAAAAAAATAATGGGTTAAACAAGTTAGTCTACGCCATAAATGGGTGGGCCATTTACATTTTTTTATATTAAAAAAAAAGCATTTTTTACCAATATGAATGTTATTGTGATATTTAAATTAAAAATGAAAAAAAGAATATGAATGTCAATTTATAATATTAGTGTATATATGTTTATTAATGCTCAATTAATTTTTTTGTCATTCAAGCATACTATATAGTATATACACAACTTTTCTTCTTAAATATATATTTTTTTTAATTTTTCATTACATTCGACCTATTAACAGAGTACAAAAGAGAACATTCGATGATTATTAACCCATTCTTTTCGACATTATTACCATCAAGAATGGGGTCATAATCAAGAGATACAAAGCAAAATTCTCAAATAGTTACGAGACACAATAAAAATAAGGAATAATAGTATAATACAACACTCATTTTCAACCACACCTGCATACCATTTGAATGCTTCAACTGTTCAACACCTATTGCATGCACGTTGAGTATAAGGTCCACTACAGTCCCCTGCATATATTTATATATTCCTGCCTTTCAAACCTCTTTCAGCCATGTTACTAGTGCGCATCATAAAAGCCCCTACTACCTTCTCATGTCCACATATAATACCTTTCATACCTACTGAATCCAGATATTTTCTTCCTTCATCGCCTCTTACTTCACACTTCTTAGGCTCTGCCTCTGCTTCATGTTACTGGCTCTATTTCTCAAGAATTTTATTTTCGAACTAGTTTCTTTCTTTCTTAAATAATTGCAGACAAATAATATCTATTGGTGTTGTGTAAAAAGATCATTAATATCAGAAATTAACTGTAGTGTTTTTTATTTAAATTTTATTTTTCAGAGGATACCATTTTTTTTTTTCAAAAACCTCATAAAAATAAATGGAAATCACCCAAACATTAACAAAAAAAACTATATTTTTCTCTGAAGTATTTATAGCTTTACCAATGGATTCATATATATTTTGTCATATCAATAAAAAAATAAAAATATCTCATTTTTATTTCTATTCACGTATAGTTAAACATTTATGTTACACCAAATTTAATTTATGTGAAAAATATGTTAAATAAACTGAATTTATAATATATAAATTTTCAATTCAATAATAAATTTTGTAAAACTAAAGTAATCAAATATTAAAAAAAAAATTGAATAAGTGAGAGTATTGTGGATTTTAGTGTGGCCGGACAAGCTCCAGCAGCGACCCGCCAAGTTTTTTTTCTTTATATAGAAACAACTCAAAACAGCCCAAATCCAATAACTATTTTAGCCTCAACCTGTGTTCTTTAAACAAAGAATGGAACACTAATCCCTCCCCTATACAACCGTCAGTCTCACACACCACTCGTCGCATTCTTCCAAGAGCTCTTGGTCGGCGCTCTATTCCGTCAAAGGCTTTGGACGCTCCTTTTCCGTCCGACCTCTCATTCTTCTCTCAACTCTCCTATCACTAGTTATTATTAAATTATTCTTCTAACTTAGCTCATGACAACAATAAAGAAGTCTCGTGACCCACAAATTCAGTCTAACAGAATACATTAATTCAATTACAATTTTAGTCTTTATTATCTTATTTTTAGTTGTTCTTATCTTATCTTTATTTGCTTTTATCTTTCATAGGACAATACTCTATATATATTTAGTTTTACCCTAAAAAAAGATAACAATAGACACCGATTTTTGTATAAATAGTTAGATAAGGGTGGAGCCGATCCACTTTGAGAAGGTTAGGTTTTCTTTTCTTCCTCGGAGATATAACGAATCAACAATGCCTCGCTACGAAGATAAATACGGCAACACACTTCAATACAATTCAATCAATCAACAATTAATAAAATTTCTTCATCTTTTCTTTTTCTATTCTTTCACAATTTTATCATGGTATCAGAGCCTTGGTATGCTCCTTGAAGAGGATACATAAGCTATCATCTTTCCGGCGAGAAATCATCCTACTTCTTTTTCAACCTGATGAATAATCAATCTTTCAATTCAGCTCAGAACCAATCTCTATTACATCCATCCAAGTAAAAATCTAACATCAGTCTTGGTTACACCTGTTCTAACAGGAAACAACTATCATTCATGGAATAGGCCTGCCTTCTTCCGGCAGTTTCATCTGCACCTTCTTCCGAGAGTTTCGTCTGCATTCTATTTTAGCAAATTCAATCTGCATCTATTTTAGCAGTTTCATATGCACTCTTATTGCACGCGCCCTCTTTTATTGCGCTCTACGCGCCCTTACCAATCTTATTGCGCCATATGCACCCCCTCTGAAGACCAATCTTATTGCGCTCTCCTTTTATATTTTTGTCGCCGGCAGCTCAAGCTCCGCCATACGCATTTTTTGAAGATCGCTGCTCAAGCATAGCATCTCCTTTTATATTTTTACCGCCAGCAGGTCAAGCTCCGCCGCACGCATCTTCCTCCGTGTCACCACGTCAGACCCGCTTTTCTCAATAATTTCATTGGCATCTTCCATCGGAGGCGTATTAAATTACTCTTCCACCTTAGCCCATGACAAGAATAAAGAAGTCTCGTGACCCACAAATTCAATCCAACAGAATACATAAATTCGATTACAATTTTATCAATTATTTCGATTCTCCTCTTTTTCTGTTTGTTTGAGGTTGGGCGCTACTCCTTTGAAGGTGGACGCTGTTTGTGACTGCTCTCCGGAATCTCGTCGGCCTTGTTGGAGATCAATGCTATGTGGTATCTGAACGAATAGCAAATGGCCTCAATCCTTCTCACGTGATTCCACTTGAAATCCTCTGTCATCTCTTTCATTTTTGTCCTCGGAGTTACTTGGAGACTTCCTCTTGTGCCGCTGATGGCAGTCTTATTTCCAAGTGCAAGAACATCATCACTCATAGCTGAATTTTTGTTCTGTTATTTAATTGATACTTGTCCTGGCCATTGTTAATATTTAATATTATTATTAGAAGCAGCTATATCTTGTGTTATTAATGGTGAATTATATGGTAAAGATGTAAGTTTACAGATTTTTCTTTTTATGGGATGAAAGAGAGATTGAAAAATGTAGAATCTACACTTTGAATAATAATAAAATAATAAAAAATAACTATAAAAGAAATTTATTTTCTCTCACTATATCACTCGATCTGTATAGTAGAGTGCCCCGTTGTTAATATATACAAATACAAATGAGAATGAATAAATAAGTGAAAGAAGGTATCAAAGAAACCCACAAGTGAAAGAAGGTAACAGGGGAACCCATGAGTGAAGGAAAGAAGGAAAAGTTCTTGAGAGTGTGGTACAGCAATAATGGAAGATTTAAAAGAGAGAAAAAGGATCCGATAGTTAAAAAGGAAGAGAAAGAGAAGACCTAAAAAGAGAAAGAGGTGAAAATAGTAACGATGATAGAGACCCAAATGAAGATCTTCAACTTTAACATCAAATTCCAATTTTTATTTATATTATATTTTATTTTGTTTTTGTTAAATCTGAGTAAATATTAAAATAAAAATTACTACAAAGATTACGGTAGTTACAAAATTACCAAAAAAAAAAAACGGAATGAAGTTTAAATTGGTACAAATTTTTTCATGTCAATTAAGTCAAATTGGTTTGTAGATGTTTTCCTGCAAGTTAAACATTGAAGAATAAATATGTGACCCACTCAAGAAATTTTATATTAAACTAGGTGTTGTGTTGGGTATGGGTATGGATAAGTCCGTGGAAACAAAAGATTTGTGTGGGAGAATTCTACCCAATGAACGGTATCTTCCAAAATCAGAACTCTAATCCTAAATAAGATTCTAATTTAAGCAAAACAACTACATACGGTCCATTGTGAGAGATAAATTAGAAAGGTTGATTCATATTAAGTTGGTATATTTTTACTCTGATGGGCATGATGATGATTCACATGAAAAACCAAGCATTTCCAATCCTTTTAAAGTGATAAGTGCAGAACTTCATATACCTCTTACTCCAGGGATTTATACAAATATTAAAACAAAATAACATACATAACTGAGACAGTATTTCTTTGAATTGACAAAGCTTTAGAAAACGGAAAAACCATTCCCAAGAAATGCAAATACAACTTTAGGCTATTTTAGTAGTTAAAGTTTAAAGTTGAAGATATTATAAACTTAGTCCATTACTTGGCATGCTAACAACAAATTATCTCTATCGCAGTATCACAGTCACAAGTTTAGTTTCATATCTCCTAAGCAGAAAAGGATTAATGTTGTTGTTGTGCTACCCAACCACAAATTAAGGAAACAATCACAGGAGTGAGTTTTTCTAGTTCAGAAAACTGATATCTGATAAGAATTTAAAAATCTAGATTCAAGTCAAGGCAAGTTGCGGCTAAATTGACAAGAACAAAGGAATTCTAAGGCAATTAAATCAATAGTTAGAACATATATTAGAATTCAGTCAAAATTATTCGATGTGACAAAGCATATTGATATTACTAAGCCTATAAATTCACAGGACAAGCCCTATTGCAAATATCTAGTAGCTCAAGCCAATGAACCAGTGTTTATACCAAAAAGGAACAGCAAGATTCATACGAGTGATCATAACACTATATGCCAGTTTACAGTTCCTAGACAATTATATATTGTTGTGCATGATTTTAATATTTTTCACTAATAAGTGAGACCTCGGACTATTTTGCACAAAGTTTTGGTGTTTTTCTAGTAGTTGGCAGCCACGAACAATATTGAAAAATGATAACATATTTTCATCTTGTCTTACCTCAATAACAAGTGTTGTATAGTCACCACATTCAACACTTGACACTTTTTTTTCAAGGTATGGCCAACTAAAAATTGGATGAGTTAACATGAAAGCGGGGAAAACCATAGAGAACAAACCTTCAGCTGGATCATTTGGGGTAGAGGGATCGATCCAGTCATACCATTTAACATGCATTGATCCATATAAGAGCTTGCTGAACACTGTCATTCCGGGATGATTATGCAGAGGAATAATAGATGAAGGGGGCATGCAGAAAATTCCTATCTACAAGGGATAAAATTATTGATCAAACTTCATGTAGTTATATTATAAAATTGCTGATTATGACATAAAGTTGATGTGGAGCTATGGGACTTAATACTTACAGAGAAGCTGTTGGACTCATGTAAATGCAAGTATTTGATTGGAGGTAATGGTTGAATGCCCCCATTACGCTCAAGCATTGCTCCAGACCAGTTCCTAACCGCTTGTGCCTCCTGTTCAAGACCAACATCTGATGGCTTGATTTTTTCTGAAAGGTTTTGTTAAAAGGCATTAAGAAAATGTCAGTTGGAAAGGAAAAATATTATGTGGTAAGATAAAGATAATCTAACATAAATCATATGATACCATAAGTTGCATGGTTTAAGAACTTGGACCTATATTCCAAAGTGACGAGGAACTTGAAGGAAATGAAAACGTATGATGCAAACTTAGGATGTAACCAGCTGATCAATTTCAAACTCACTCCAAATTTCAACCTTTTTTATGCTAAAGTACAAATTGTCCAGTAAATTAATTCAAGAATGACAAATGGAAATGAAGTTTACAAAAATAGCTTCACTACAAACTTATATTTATTTCCGTCTTAACTTTCTTAAATTTAAACAGAAAATCGGGATCCTTCTTTCACACTCGAAAAGAAGACTAGATCATTCAAAGTTTCAAGGGAGACTCATATTCAACTCTCAAGTAGAAAATTACTGACAAACTGTTACTGTCTTTACTAGCCCTAGAAATTTAACTGAGAACAATGAATTATATTACACTTAACTCATATCCTAATTATTCATCAATATGTATCACAACTAATCAAGCAAATGTATTTCACATTTTCACAAGTTTTTCACAACTCATAAGTGATGTTAACTCATTGAATTCATTGTGAATATGATGATTATATGCAAATTATTTGCATGAACAACAAAATAAAGTGTCCTAAAAAAGATCAGAAACTAAATTACAGAGAAGAAAATAATAAGAAAAAAAAGGGAAAGGGCAATATACCTAACTTCTCGCGAACTTTTTCAATAGCTTCGTCAGACACAGGTCCATCAGATGAAAGGGATGTATTGCATAACCTATAAAGTCTATGAACATAATACGGCATGTTGTCGAGGTGTGATCAACTTATCTGCTCAGAACAAAGCTCCGAAAGCAGCAAGCCGACAACACCTCCTGAGCAGCTTATCAATCTACTGGGTATGCAATTGGATAATAATTGTAATTTAGTTTCAGAATCAAAACCAACAGGTTATGAATCTGAATATCTGTGGATGTTCCTTCACAGCTAATCTAATTAAGTATACTCTAAAATTAGTTAACAAACTAAGCCATATATATATATATATATATATATATATATATATATATATATATATATATATATATATATATATATATATATAAATACAATATATATAAATACATTAGTGACTGAATTTAGTATACATACAAAAAACACTAAACTAAACTAACAAAGCAGCCCACAAACGGCAGGGCATTATAGAGGTACAAGACCTTCACCCTAGGTGGGGTGAGGCGGGGCGGGGTGCCTGCCAACAATCAGGCTTCTGGCCGGACTGGCCCGCCTGCTACCCCTATTAATTTCGTATCATAGGTATTTTTTTTCTGTCATTAGTGTTATGTATTTTCCGGGAGGGGGTGGGGGATTTGGGTACTTCCATGTTTGTGACTTTGATTGTTGGAGGTCCTAATGTGTCTGTTACCGTTGGGTGTAAGTTGATGCGCTTTTGATGAAAGTAATTTGGGTGTGTAGTTTTGTTGAGAAAATGGGGTTAGTGTGTATCTGATATTCTATAAAATAGAATTTTGGGAACTCTAATTTTTTGGTACTTTGGTGAGTTAGAAATAGGAATGATATTTTTTTGAGAAAATGACAAATAGGTCCCTGATCTTTTGTCCCGTGAATATTTTTGTCCCTGACCATTGAAAAAAACTTTTAAGTCTCTGACCTTTACAAAACTTGGACGGATCAGTCCCTGACGGAGGCATTTGGACGGAGGGACTGATCCGTCCAAATTTTGTGAAGGTCAGGGACTTAAAAGTATTTTTCAATGGTTAATGACAAAAATGTCCGCGGGACAAAAGGTTAGGGGGCTATTTGTCCTTTTCTCTATTTTTTTTATCCGTATAGATTTTGGGGGTGAATATGGATAACCATGTAATAAACGGGACGGGTGGGGAGATAGATACTCGTTTTGTGGCTATCTATTTATTTTTAAAATTATAAAAATATTTTTATATATCTAGGTAAATTTTATGGTGTGTTTGTTGCAATGTTTTGAAAATCAGTTCGAATTGACTGATTGAACCAGTCGAAATCGCAAACCGATGAGAATCATAATTCGATTATATGCTAAAATCGAAAAAAATGAAAACTGTTGTTGAATTGTTAAACCGGTCAGTCGAATCGAACCGAAATTCGGCCGATTTTTTTCTTTTGCCCAAAAGTGCTCAAAACGCGCCGTTTAGCATTCAGTAAGCCCCCAACCCTTATCAGTTACCAACCCTAACTCACTCCAACTCTCCAACGCACACCCTCCCTCGTCCCTCCCATCACCCTCGAGCTAGCCGTTCCTCTCAACGCCGACGAGCTCAGTCCCTCCCTTTCGTTCAGCCGCCGGACCTCCTGACGTCGTCGCTGGTTGGAGCTTCGAAGCTCACTCGGTCCCTCACTCAGCTAACGTCTCAGACTCTCAACAGTGGAAGCATAGTCGCTGGGTTCGCCTCCTGCTTCCTGCCACCGTCGCGAAGCTCTGTTCTACCGTCGCCGGCGCTATCTCTGTTCCTGCCTCCATCGCCAGCTCTCCGTTTCCAGCGTCGTCATCCTTCTGCATTTGAATCTGTAACGGAGCCTATGTTCGATTTTGATTCGGATTTGTTTTTATTCTGAACTTTTTTATTCTTATTGTTGATTTGATTCTGAGTTACTTTTATTCTTCCGTGGTCCTTCCTATTGTTGATTCTAATTTGTTCTTTGGTTGGGTTGTTCTTGATTCTTTGGTTGGGTTGTTAATTCTATTTTTTTTTACTTTAAATTTTTTATTCTATTTTTTTTTTAGTTGCCAAATCAGAAGGTACAATTTAGTAGTATCATAATTTCTAAGCGTACTTCATTTATAATTCTACTTTCTTTGCAATTGTCTCTAAGCGTACTTGATTTTCTGGATTTAGAGTTATTTTTTATTGAATTTCTATATTTGAATTTTGAATTCATGCTTAATTTGCAATTTCTGCTTGATTCTTCTTGTTGTTGTTGTGGTTGAAATTCAAAATTGAAATCTGATTCCTCTTCTTCGACAATTTCATATTCTGAACTTGTTGATTTGTGAACTGATCTTGTGAAATTGAATTTGTGATTTGTTGCTAACTCCGCCTATGTTACACTTGCGGTACATAGCCGGTCCCAAGCCCGGATAAAGGAGGAGGGTTGTGTTAGGTCTTCGGCAACCAACATAAAAATATAGCTGAACCCCCCATGACATGAATCAAAGACATTATTGCGCTAAAGCTAGGTCGTTGCCCGGAAGCAACGCGCCATATGGCTCGAGTACGGTGTCAAAGCAAGAGCTGCTGCATCGGTGCCCGGATGTAGTGTTAAATGAGCAAGGGTTCTCGCGTTTTCGTGAACGGACGAGGGTAAATAAGCTAGTTCACAAAGTAAAAGGCAAAGGTCGAAGCGACAAAAGGTTGAGATTTGGGACATGAAACATAGGCACTCTAACAGTAAAGTCCATGGAGGTGGTGGACACCATGACAAGGAGGAAGATTAACATTATGTGCCTACAAGAAACGAAATGGGTTGGTGCAAAGGCTCGTGAGTTGGATACTTCTGGTTTCAAACTTTGGTATACAGGAAAGTTGAAGAATAGGAATGGGGTTGGAATAATTGTGGATAAGCAGTGGAAGAAGGACGTAGTGGATGTCAAAAGGGTGGGAGATCGGATCATCTCTATCAAACTTGTGGTGGAGGGAGGTGCTTTCCATGTGATTAGCGCCTATGCACCGCAAGTGGGTTCGGACGAACAACACAAGATAAGGTTTTGGGAGGATTTAGAGAGTTTGGTTCAAGGCATACCTTTGGGAGATAAGATTTTCTTAGGAGGAGATTTAAATGGCCATGTTGGGAGAGAAGTGACTGGATATGGGAGTATTCACGGAGGCCATGGTTTCGGGGTGATCAATTCCGAGGGTAAAACTATTTTGGACTTTTCCTCAACCTTTGATCTTCTCATCGCAAATACATGTTTTAAAAAGAGAGACGAACATCTTATAACCTATAAGAGTGGCATGACAAGCTCTCAAATCGACTTCTTCTTGTTGAGGAGAGTCGACCAGAAATTTTGCATTAACTGCAAAATTATCCCGGGAGAGAGTTTGACAACACAACATAGGGTGCTCGTCATGAATTTTCGCGTTGAGAAAAAGTTGAGGAAAAGACATCATACGAAGAACCCAAGGACGAGGTGGTGGCGGATGAAAGGTGAGGAACAAAGAAGCTTCCTAAGACGGGTAGGAGAAGAGGCAAAGTGGGATGGGAATGGAAGCGCGGAAGAGATGTGGAGGGAGATGGCAGAAGTTATTAGAAGAACAGCAAAAGAAAGTTTTGGTGAATCTAAAGGAATAGGACCAAGAGATAAGGAGTCCTGGTGGTGGAATGCGAGTATACAATAAAAGATAAAGATAAAAAGGGAATGCTTTAAAGAGTGGTCTTTATGCCGCAATGCAGATAACTGGAAAAAATATAAGGCGGCTAAGAAAGAGACAAAAGTGGCTGTAAGTGAAGCAAGAACAAGAGCATATGAGGGTCTCTACCAGTCTTTGGGCACGAAAGAAGGAGAAAAATGTATATATAGAATCACAAAGAGCCGGGAAAGAAGAACGAGAGATTTGGATCAGGTTAAGTGCATAAAGGATAAGGATGGAGAGGTGTTGGCTCAAGAGGAGAAGATTAATGAAAGGTGGAAGAGCTACTTCTACGAGTTATTTAATGAGGGATAGAAGACTCTTCCGAGCCTTAGTCGATTATGCACAAGGGAGGAAGATCAAAACTTTGACTACTATCGAAGGATTCGAGACTTCGAGGTAAAAGAGGCTCTAAAGCAGATGAAAAATGGCAGGGCAGTAGGACCTGATAATATCCCGATTGAGGTTTGGAATGGTCTTGGAGAAAAAGGCATCAACTGGTTAACCATGCTTTTTAATGAGATTTTAATGTCAAAGAAGATGCCTGATTAGTGGAGAAAGAGCACCTTGGTACCTATCTACAATAATAAAGGGAATATACAAAGTTGCGGAAACTATAGAGGGATTAAGCTTATGAGTCATACTATGAAGTTATGGGAAAGGGTGATAGAACGGAGGTTGAGAAAAGAGACACAAGTAACAGAGAACCAATTTGGATTTATGCCAGGCAGATCTACCACTGAAGCGATATACCTATTAAGAAGGATGATGGAGAGGTATCGTAATAATAAAAGGGATCTACATATGGTGTTTATTGATTTGGAAAAAGCGTATGATAGGGTACCAAGGGAGGTCTTATGGAAGGTTTTAGAAAAGAGGAGAGTAAGGATCGCATATATTCGGACAATTAAAGACATGTATGATGGGGCCACAACTAGTGTGAAGACTCAAGGTGGTGTGACAGAGGAATTTTCTATTGGTATAGGATTACACCAGGGATCATCCTTAAGTCCATACATTTTCACATTAGTCTTGGAAGTACTCACAGAGCACATCCAAGAGCCTGTGCCATGGTGCATGCTTTTTGCCGATGATATCGTCCTTATGGGAGAGTCAAGGGAAGACCTAAATAAGAAGTTGGAGTTATGGAGAGAAGCTCTAGAAGTGTATGGTCTGCGCATAAGCCGTAGCAAGACGGAATATATGGAATGTAAGTTCAGTCTGAGAAGGGAAAACCCCAATATAGAGGTGAAGATTGGAGAAAACATCTTACGAAATGTTAAAAGTTTTAAGTATCTTGGGTGCATCATACAGGATAATGGAGAGATTGAACAGGATGTAAATCATAGGATCCAAGCAGGTTGGTCAAAATGGCGGAGTGCATATGGTTTTATATGCGACAAAAAAGTGCCTTTAAAACTTAAAGGTAAATTCTATCGCACCGCTATAAGACCGGCTATGCTGTATGGTACGGAGTGTTGGGCGGCTAAAGGGGAGCACGAACATAAGCTGAGTGTGGCAGAGATGAAGATGTTGAGATGGATGAGTGGTCATACGCGATTGGATAAAATAAGGAATGAAGATATAAGGGAGAGAGTTGGAGTAGCACCCATTGTGGAAAAGATAGTTGAATCGCGTCTCAGGTGGTTTGGACATGTGAGAAGAAGACCGATAGAACATCCAGTTATGAGGGTGGATGAGATGGAAGATGGACAAAGGGCGAAAGGCAGAGGAAGACCTAAGAAGACCATCCATGAGGTGGTCAAACGAGATCTACATGTAAACGGTCTCTCTGTAGACATGATACATGACAGAGCACAATGGCGTCGTTTGATTCATGTAGCCGACCCAACTTAGTGGGACAAGGCTTTGTTGTTGTTTTTTTGTTGTTAAATTTGTTGCTAAATTGTTTGTTGAATCTGAATTTGCATCGATTTCGGCCTCTCTTTTTTCTTGAATTTCTGTTGATGCTGTTGCTTAGTCTAACTTTAATGTCTTTCCACTCAATTCTCCATTCTGCAACTTCATTCCAGCAAATTTCTGGCAAGCTTGGACGCATATTCGGTTGGTAGCAATGATAGAATGCAATTTCGAATGTTTTCAAATTGGCAAATGGATTGAGCGCCTTTCTTAACTAAAACCATCTTAGAACTTTACCTTTCAAACCTCTTTCCACCTCTATGAATCTCTACTTCTCGGGTGTTTCTCTAGCATTCCAGTATTGCTCAGAGCATATTGTCCATCCAAAACCATCTTTTTCATCGAATATTGGAAATGTATCTTCAAATTGTTGAGTTATTTGTTTTTCCATGAAAAATGGAAGAAACCTCCCAACGAGAGCACCAATGTTAGAACTCCCTCTTTGAGTTAGGGAGAGAAACTCCAAATTGAACCCAAGTTTAATATCAATTCATTAATTTCTTTAATACATTGATAAAAGTCTCTTGTCTATACTCTTAAAAGACTAAGTAATTCTAATGGGCATAACTAGTACCCTTCCTAATATTAAATCGTAACATGTAGTGGCTATTAAAAGTATGCAAAATCAGCAGAGGATGGTGTTGCTGATGTTCATTCAATTTTTGTGCTGTTGAATAAGGCAAGGAATTTTGAATATGAATGAATGTGATAAAATTGTGAATATGAATAAATATGATTGATGACAAATTTGGATGTTGGTATTTTATGTTTAGTTGGTTGTTTTTGTTATTTGACTTTTGTGTTTGTATTTGAATGAGATCATAACATTCTAGTTTATATAATACTTTTAATTTAGATGATATTTTAAAGTTTATATTAAATTATAATTATATTTTAATGTGTTTATTTATATTTTATTTATTATTTTATTATAAAACAGTTTTTTCGGTTCAACTACAATCGAACTGATTAAACTTATGAACCAATAAATTAATAACTAGAATGGTTCGATGATTGGTTCGGTGTTTATAACCTTATTTTGTTTTAGTATTTAAATTGTCTAATTTATCTTTAAAAATAAAAAATAAAATATTTAAAATAAAAAATATATTATTTAAAATTTATTAAATATCATTTATCTACCTTTTTTTAGTAACTTAAATATATAAATATATATATGATATGTTGAAAGTTGAAACCCTACCCCAACCCAGATCACAGTCTCTGCGCCTCTCTATCACTTCCCTCTCTATCACACGAGCACGAGCCTCCTCTCCACTCAATCTCTCCAGCACCTCGCCACCTCCTCCTTCCTTTTTCCAATCTTCCTTCTCACTGCGTCGCCACCTCCTCTCTCTGAGTCCCTCACGGTGTCGTCCCTGGCCTTCCTCCGTCGCAGCCGCCGCTCACTCGACGGCAACTCTACTTCAGCAACGCCTCTGCTCTGTAGCCGGCCGCCTTGCAATAAGTTAGATGTCTCTGACTTTCTATTAATTGAGAATATATGTGTTTTGATTTTTATTTGATGAAATTGCTATGAAATTGAGATTAAGTTTTGAATTCTATTAATGTGAAATTGGGTTTAGGTTTTGGATTTGGATTCTCTTAACGTGAAATTGGGTTTAGGTTTAGGGTTTGGATTCTGTCAATCGATAAATTTGGGTGTAGAGTTAGATTTTGTTGCTGTGAAACTAAATTTAGGGTTTGGATTTTTAACTGAAAAATTGGAACATTGGATTATAATACTGAGTTTATTGAGATGTCATTGTTCACTGGATTTTTGTTCCTTTTTATTTTTTTCTTATCCCTAGTTAGAATGTAAGATTTAGTTTATTTCAAATTTGCCTATGTTCATTTTATTTGTTTGTGGCTTAGTTTTGTTTATTCTTGTAAAAAAGTATATATTTATTTTATTTTATTTTTTGGTAGAATATATTTTATAAATTATGAGTCATGTTTAAAATTCGTTTTACAAATTACGATTTTGCACTATCTTCTGAGTTCAAGTAAAAACTGCGAATTGACTTCTTTGATCTCAACCTTAAACTTGAAATGATTATAGGGAATTTCTGAGTTTGGGATTTTTTGCCTTTTTGTTTTAATAAAAACATTATAGGGCACTTCAGGTCTTGGCAGATTTTTGTGTTGTGTGTATGTCGATAACTGTGTTAGCATGTTAGCAGATTGAGTTAGTAGAAGGTTGTGCTGATATTTGTCCAAATTTGTGTATTTTGTAATTAGCAAAGATCAGTATGCTGATAGAAATTTGTTTAATATACCCTTAAATGTTTACAAACTGTTGGTATCTAGGGTGGAAACCTTGGAGTAGATTTTGCTTATGTCTTCTTACTCGTGAACCTTTAGATTCAACTTACTTTTTTTTTGGGTCTTTTGAACAGTTACATAATGCAGTCAAAAATGGCTTTATCTTCGATGGAAGTAGAAGCTCTCCCTTCTGAGGCAAAACCATTACCTCCAAAGCCAAAGTTCGAGCCTTTGAAGCCTCATGAGATGTCGGATGGTCAGGTTCAGTTCAGGAAGGTGTCTGTTCCACAGCATCGCTACAACCCTCTCAAGAAAGCATGGATGGACATCTATACTCCCATATATGAACAGATGAAAATTGACATCCGCATGAATTTGAAGGCTCGGAAGGTTGAACTGAAGACAAGGCCAGATACACCCGATATTAGTAACCTGCAAAAATGTGCTGATTTTGTCCATGCTTTCATGATGGGCTTCGACGTCATAGATGCCATCGCTCTACTCCGTATGGATGAACTCTATGTCGAGTCCTTTGAGATCAAGGATGTTAAGACACTTAGAGGTGATCACTTGTCTCGCGCTATTGGAAGATTATCTGGTAAAGGCGGTAAAACTAAGTTTGCAATCGAAAATGCAACTAAGACAAGGATTGTGATTGCTGACACCAAAATACACATTTTAGGGTCATTTTCCAACATCAAAATTGCAAGGGATTCTCTTTGTAGCCTTATCCTGGGATCACCAGCAGGAAAGGTATATTCCAAACTAAGAGCAGTTACTGCTAGACTGGCAGAGAGGTTTTGATCTTCCTAGTCATGATACTGGATTTTTTTTGGGTCTAATTCTATAGCTATATTATGAGATGAAGTGTGATGAGGATGAGTTATTTGGTAAGTGGTTAGTTCTTCAATCCTTTTTGTTTAATTCAGCTATTTGTCCAAGTTGAAATCAGAATTGTAAGTGTAATGGAATAGCTGTAAAGTTTTGTTCGATTATAAAGTAGTTATTTCCAAGGTTCTTCAATCTTTTTCCATTTTTTTTGTGTTCTTGGTAGCAGAAAGTTGAAATGGTTTTTGTTTTCGAATTAGGCATGTCATAGCTTTCGGGTAGAAATTGAAAAGTTAATAATTTTATGTTCTACAGGTCTAGAAAAATTTTATGTTCTACAGGTCTAGAAAAGGATGTAAACATACTCCTCTTTATATCCTCTCCGGAATCTGGACTCTGCACATAAAAGCTATTAGATCTTAAGTCGGAATTTGTGTTGCTAACGTAATTCAAACTCAAATATAAAGGAATTGAGCGCTAGTTCAAAAAATTACTCTACATCGATAATTTATTGGGTAACTTCGTTGAATGTTCTGGGTATTTTTGTCATGTTTTGTTGAAGTATTTTAGTCAAACGAACTCAAATCTTCTATTGGGACTAGCTATTTCATACTTATGGCTCTTTAGTCTTTACCATTAAATCCCAGTCCTTTTTAACCATTCAAATGCTGTTTTAAATCATTTGCATTATATCCAACAAAAAAAGGATAAAATAAATTAAAAACCCATGCAAATCCGGCATCATAGCAGCATATTTTCCTTTTTGATATAACTACTCTTTCAATTTACTCAAGGATTGTCTCGAGTACACTCTTTGAATATGAAACTAAGCAATGGTTTAATGGTGCATTCTTATTTCCTTATTCGCATTTAGCATTGTAAGGTTAGACCCATTCAACCTATAAACGAAGGATACATAGTTATCCACAAATTGGTTTATCAAATAAAAAGAAACTTCCATTACAGTATGAACAATTTCACAGTAAATGTCATCAGGTCTAAAATTCCAATTTTATAAATCCTGTAAATGGAATGAGTTAAAATTTGAAATCAATCGTTTCTAATAATAACTGTTCCTTTCAGCCCCCAAAAAGAAATCCTGCTGCTTGTTCCTCATTGCCATTAAATAATTGAAGAGCTTCTATTACTGCAGCTCTTCCAAATCCTAACTCAACAAGCTTTGCAACTTTGGCTTCAAATTCAGAATCCTGCAACAACAAAGATTATTTTAGAGAATATACACCAACAACATTAATTAAGCCCCATCTCACTACATGAAATCCAGTCTATGAATAGAACAGAAGTGCTATATACCAAGTTTTTATTTAAATATCTTTGAATAGTCTAAGAAACAAACATTTATAACCACAAAGTTAGACACCACTACCACCAACAACCACCACCACCAAGCCTTATCCCACTAGGTGGGTCGGTTACATGAATCAAACGACGCCATTAAGTCCTAGGTAGAATATAAAGAACAGAAACTGGTCTTTGGGAGAGTAGAATAAAGTTTATCTAATAATTGAGACTATAAGGGATTTCTTTGTTTGCTTGTTTATCATTTCATCAAACATCCTAAGAGCTTGTGTGGACGCCATTATTCCATTGGAAAAAACTTGGTAAACGGATCATTTTAGATAAGCTCATCCAAACAAGCTCTAGGTACTACATTTTGCATTATGGACTAACATGACAATAGTTAAAAAACTTGTCCATATTCCAAATTTCTTCCATAAAGGGGAAAAAAGGCAACTTGGTTCAAAACATCCTGCATTATGCAAGATCCAAGAAGAGCCGCACCCAACGGGTTTTGGGTGCAACATAGGCAAGCTAACTTGATACTTCCTTATGCAAGCACCTCAATGGAGAGCACGCAACCGTTGCAACAAAAATCCAACTGAAAACATTTATACTAGAAAACAATGAAGTACAAGATTTGTAAAGGATAGGGACGAAGAGTACAAAGCTGAATCAGCTGGTTGAAGCTTCATAACATACCTTAGACTTGTCGCCAGAAGCTCCCCCTGAAATTGTTTTTGGAAGATCATAAAATAGGTAAGTTTCTAAGCCTTTTGACAAAGTCTAGAAGAGTGAAATTTGAGATGGGAAATAAAATAAGATCACTTATCTAGACATCTACCTCATTATCAACGTATAAGAGTAAAAGGCTTTCCAATACTTAAAATAATTGTTGTCGAAATAAATTGCAAGCTTTTAAAAGACTTGTTTCGGGTTGTATTTAAATGAGATACTAGTCAATTGAAAAGTACAAAATAAGACATAAAAATTATAAATTCAGTTTGTTCAAATCTAAAGCTAGAAGATAAAAAATAAACTAAAAAAAGGGACTTTCCCTTTTATAAAATTACAAAAATATCCCCAGTACTAACCAGAAGACTGGCCCCTTGGTGATGGATTATTGCCCCCTGATGTAACCTGAAGGTAAAAAAAGTAATCAAAAAATTTATTCAAACAATGACTGCAATCCATGTCTTGAAGCAGATTAAGAGTATGCTTATTTTAAATGAATATCAAATGCGTTATGGAGAAAAAGAAAAAACTAAGGGACTATTAAAATTTCATTAGAAACCTTGTTTTCTACAATATCATTTGCAAATAAATAAACACATGGCTTAAAAGGAGAATCTTATAACTTCAAGGGTGCTTACTTGTGCGCCAGAGCTTGAAGCCTCCTTAAACTTTTCCTCATCAAGAAACCGTGACGGTATGTCTTTCTCTGAACAGAACAAACAAGGTTAACTACTTGTCAAATCATCCACTCGATTGAGTTTAAAGAAGAGCCATGCAAAATATAGGGAGAAAAAATGGGATGGCTACAAAATCCAGAGATTAGAAAACCAACCATGCAAAAATGGCACTGAAACTTCTCCACCACCAACTCGTAAAACATTATCTTTTAAATCGATTATACACTGCATTTATGAGCCAAAATTGTAAGAATAGCAGCTACGTCTACATCGAAGGTTACAACCAAGGATGATACCTGGTGCTTTCGGAGCATATCAAGCCCAAAAAGGAACTCCATATTGGGAGAATCCAGAACTAAGAATGAGCAAGGGTAAAATATACTCCCAATCTACAACAACAACAAATGCACAAAATGAATATTAGAATTAAACATATTGGAACTTTACCTGCCAATGATCAGTAATTTCAATGTGTATTAAGATATCAATCTCAACCGACGAAACAAAGTCCTTCATAAAAAATCAGGATTTCTCTATCACTAACACAATCACAGAGAGGTCAGGTGGAGAAAAATCACTTGCTAAACAGATATTCACAAGAAAACCATGAGACATTAACGCATCTGCATGCTTAAACTCAATCATGTAAATATTGTTTCACCCTTACGATGAACACACTAAAGTCAATAGCATAAAACAGTCATATATAATGGATAACAGCAATACAGGAAGATAATTACCAACATTAATATTTACACAAAAAAAAGTCGCGCGCATAACCAAAAGAGAAAAATCTGCAGTTCTGCTTTCAAAGGCAAAATACATAACCAAATATAATTTGTCTCCATGTCCATGACAAAAACCAAGGCATCGAATTTAAACAAAATATCATTATCTGAAAACACCATCAGGAACAAATAGACATGACTTCAATATTGGTCCTGTTAAAAGATTACCTTGATTGGAGCTACATGTATTCGACCTAATATTTCTGATTGACCAACTCCATGAGCAATACCTTTGTATCGCTGATCTAAGAGTCTCAACAATCTGGAAGATAACGTGACTATTAAAAAACTTATCTAAAACATAATATTTTAATATCTGGCAACTTATAAAACAATATAATCTAGAACATAATACAATAAGGAATTAAGAATTTTATTTCCCTCGTTAATCATCTATCTATCCATCTATATATCAGTGTTGAAGTAGAGTAAATTTATAGCCATTCAAATGTGCTACCTAATTAGTTAAATCATCATACCACAGTATTATACAAGTCTTGGATGCACAATCTAGTTGAACAGATTAACATACCCACAGCGCTCGGCACAACTTTTTGATATAATGGTAGATTGGGCTCCACTATCGACAAATGCCTGAAAACAAAGTGAAAATCAATGTACAATCAGAAAATAATAATTGAAGCATCGAGGCTAACAGAAATAGAATCTTGATCAGTGTAGATATAAAACACTGAACATTATGAAGAATGCATTTGTTGTGATGAGCCACTTACCTTCAATGGGACACCATTAACCTCCATATCAACATAAAGCATAACCTGAAAAATTACATGAAAAAGCACTTTAGTATGCATAACAATGAAGCTATTAACATGGTAATCAAAATGGTTCACCTAAACTCAACTCATGAACTCATAAGAGTTTACTTGTAAACTTGATTTGGGGACCTAAAACTACAAGTTTACAAGTTAACACAAAAGTTCGATAATCTTGGCTAATAGCATGTAAAACAGAAGTTAAAATTCTGTACATACCACTCTAGCAAAGGCTTCAGGATTATGTTCCAGTGCAGCTGCCCAGTTTTCATCAATTCCTTTCTGTGAAATTTGTTAAAAGGTCAACATTAATCATCATAAGACGAGCATTATATAATGCACTTCATGTGTTAAAAAAGGAACTAACTTGGCGAATGGCAGCTTCAATCTTTCTTTGGGCTTCAACATCAAAAGGATCCGCATAGAGAAGAGCCTAGTGAAAGGAAGTCAAACAAATTTAGGAACAGAGTATACCAATAGAAGTATGTCGAGCAAAAACAGAAAATTCGGCAAATGGAAGAAAATATGGTCACCATACAGGAAACTTACAAGCTCTTCTTCTTTCTGACGCTGTAGTTCTTCCCTTTGGCGATGACGCATTCGCAAAACTTCCTGCAATCTGTTAAGATCATTCCCAAGAATAGCTTGCGCCAACTCCGGATCACTCTGTATGTTCCATTAGAAATAGGATCAACATAAAACCAAAGAACAAGCAAGCCATCAAGTGATTCAAACTGTCCAAAATAAATCAAGTGATTTGAAAATTAAAATATAATTGCACTTAAATCTGAAATTCTACACCACTAAACAGAAACAAAGGAATGTGCTTCACTATATTTAGTAATCATAAGAGTAACATATGATGTATATGCTTCAAATATTGATAAAGAAAAATGACCAAACTTTATAATCAAAGAAACATTGAATTACCTGAAAGAGCTGACCTATCAAATTAGAATCACGTCTTATGTGCTGCTGGAAAGCACTGGGGTTTACAGCGGATCCATCGGCATTTAAACTCAATTCATTGGCAGTTCCACTGAAATAATTTAAATTTATCATGTTAAGTATACCATGTTATTCATAGTTTACATTTCAAATAAAGTATATATATCCACAAATAAAGAATACAAAAGTCAAAGGACAAAGGCAAGCTTCATAGGATAGTATTTAAATAGTTCTCCAGCAGGCAACTGCCTATTTTCAAGTGCCTAAACATCTTCCATCCTTATTTCCAGATGAATCTCAAATTTTCGTTATTTCTCTATCTTCAAGTGCCTAAACAATGTAACTTCTCTATATTTCTATCCCAAGACAGTCTCCAACCACAGCCTCACTTCACACTTAAACCCCAAGAACAACTATACCGTATGCAGAAGGCATTCCTACTGTGTGACAACTTCGAAAGCCAGTGAAAACGCATAGGACAGCTTCCACGTAAAACAAAAGGTAAAGTTTGAAGTTCTCAGTACATTTTTTCTTTCTCTTTTTTGATAAAAAAGAATCTCATTAAGATGAGGAGAAGGATAACGATTGCGGCATAAGGGATCCCCTATACAAAAGCAAAATAAAAAAAGAAAATCAACAAAGCAAAGCTTTCCTATCTCACAACATGTCTGGGAGGGAAAGTCCCCTACTGAGGTTCTCACTTCTCAGTATTATCTCCTAATAGTGACATGTCATATAAATGAAGAGTCATACCTAGCAGCACCGCCGCCACCGCCGCCGCCACTGCCACCACCGGAGACCATCATAAGCAAATCGTCATCCTTCACGCCTATGGCACTTAACTTGTCAGAATTCCTAATCTCCTTCCCATTGAAGAGTAGTTGCTGTTGCTGAATAGGGACACTTGTCTTCTCATGAGGACAAGTTTTAGCACCAAAACCAACACAACAACAATAAGAAATCCAACCAGAAAAACAATGTGCCAAGAAGAGTTAAAAACAACACTCAAAAACTAAACTCATATAAGATCCATCATCTCATTGCACACATGAATCAACCAACAACACCATGCCAAAAATCAATAACAGCAAACTCTCACACGAGATTTTGTTTATCAAATAATAAAATAAAACTCTGAGAGAGACGCAGAATTCCTAAATTAAAAATTTGCTCCCACCTAAGCAGAATCAAATTTTGGGAAAAACAAAAGGCTGGGAAATAATGAAACTCACCTCAACCTCCAGCAATGCCTTGACGTTTTCCACCTACCAATTAACATACGAAAAAAGAAACCAAGAATTTAAAAGAAAAATAATAACAATAATGAATGAAAGAATGAAAAAGCAAGTGATATGAAAGGAGAAGATTAAAGGCAAAGATGAGATCTTTGATGGTTACAGATTCGTGAGGATCGACATCCAAAGTGAGAATTTGTTCATCAGCAGTCATGACAGTGATCTTCATCTTTCACAACTCACAAGTCGCCTGTTTCTCTTTCTATCACTAGATTTGTGTTACGAATTACGATATTGCTGTTGTTGCGCACGAGAAGATTATTTAAAAAAAAATCAAGGTTAGTATATTTATATTTATGTATTTAATATTTAATTTGAATTTTTAATTTTAAACCGGGGTTGAAGGTGCAAAGAGAGAGAAGACTATTCAATGACTAGGCTTTGGTCGAATGCCTTTAAAACTTAGAAGAGACGGAAAGTGTGCTTTCAGGATCAACCCATCAAGTGGCGAGCTTCTAAAAAATAATTTTTTTAAGTAATTTATTTTTTAATATTTAAACATTTCATATAAAATTATTTTTTTATATATTATATTTGGATATGATGATATAAAAATATTTAAAAAGATGAGAATTATATTTTTAAAAGAGATTTTTTTTTTTTTTTGCATTTTTCTGTTACCTAAAAAGATTTATCGAAAATATTAATTGCTGTCTATGGATGATCTTTAAAAAAAATTTTAAGTGATTTTTGTTAAAAGATATTTTTAAAATAATTTTATATTTAAATATTCTATGTAAAAAATATTTTTTATTCATTAATTATATTTAAAAAATAACAAGTATTTTTATATTTTTATTTGTTATGTTAAAATATTTTTTAATAAGAAAATATGTAAATTTTAACTTTTAGAAAGAGTTTTTTTTTTCCTGATTATTTTTTATTTTTTTAAATTTATTAAATACGTTAAAAAATAAAAATTATATTTTAATAACTTAATACATCCAAATCAGTTATTATAATTGTCGTAATAAGATGTTTGATTCAACTCAAATTTTTTAAAATAAATAGTAGTTCATATATTAAACTAAAATAGTGCAAACAAAAATTTATTGTTATAAAAAGTTTAGTTAATTAAATGATTTTTATCTTTATATTTCACGAGAAAGTGAAAAGATTAAATATTAAAAACACTTAAATAATCATATATATAAATACTATTTTTAACTTTTGAGTAGTTACTAATTTATTATGTGGAGTTAAGTCCCATTTTAGTTTGTGAGATTGGTGAGTTATATCGATTTAGTCTCTAATTTTTTAATTGTCATAATTTAGTCGTTTAAATTTAAAAAAGTGCACCAATATAATCTCTTGTATATTTTCCATCACCGAAACTCAATGTCGTAACGTGGCTCAACTCTTGTCAGAGTGAACATACTAAAACAAAATTATACACGTTTTGGGGCTAAAAATGTACTAAACGACGTCGTTTGATAGTTTCAACAAAACTAAAACTTTACACCTCTTCTTTTTTATCTCTTCATCTTCTCCTTTTCTATTGAACTTCAAACAAACAAAAATTAACTCTTCTATGGGATGAAAAGAATTAAAGGTTGTTCGAGAAAAAAATGTTTGTGGTCACCTTTCAATTTTTACAAAGTGTGTATTGACATTGTAGAGATTGAAAAGGGATTTAAGAATTCTGCGTTTGTCTACGGTGATTAATGATAAAGAGTGTTGAGTCATATTACGGCGTTGAGTTTCGGTGACGAAAAATATATAAAAGACTATATCGATGCACTTTATTAAATCTAAAAAATTAAATTATAACAATTAAAAAACTAAGGATTAAATCGATGTAACTCGACAATCTCATAAATTAAAGTGGAACTTAACTATATTATGTGAGATACCATTCAAATCTTATTTAATTTTTAAGTATTAATAAAATACAAAATTAAAATATTGCATCAATAATTTAAAATCATTCGCATAATATTGTATATGCAAATAGAATATGACACTCCTATAAGTTTACAACAACATTGGTATCATTTTCTCCTCCATCTCAAAATTCTATTTATTCTTTCGCATGGTTGTTCTCATTTTATTTTATTTTTAAAAATATTATAAGTAACAAGTCTAAAAAAACTAAATAAAAACTATTTTAGGAAAGGATGTGCCAATAATATTGGCCACAAAATAAGGAAAAAGACAAGGAGGTAATATTATATATAAGTGATATCCAAAATGTAAAATATGGTCTTTTAGGCATTGGAAGAAGAGTTCAACGCTCTTCTGAGGAGACGATGAACAAGAGAACCCTACTATATAAGGTATACAAAGAGAAAAAGAGAATATATAGAGAAAATAAACACTTAATTATTATTATATATTATTATTGGGCTCATACACACATATCTATTTATACACTAAGTAACATCCGAAACTACACACTAAATAACACTCGAAACTTTTACATTTTCTACAGTTTGGTGATAAATTCTATAAACAATGCAAATGGTAGAGCCTTAATCAAGATATCAGCAACCTAAGCATGTGAGGGAATATGAACAATATGCAATTGGCCCTTGCATATACAATCTCGAACAAAATGAAGATCAACTTTAAAATATTTATTTTTACTACAAAGGACTAGATTCTCTGATAACAAGACAGCCCCAAGATTGTTGCAATATATGATAGGGGCAATTGAAGATTGAATGCGAAGTTTCTGAAGAACCTTTTGAATTTAGATAAAGGGCTTGTTTGGTTGAGCTTTTTAAAAAAGATCTTTTTTCGAGTTATTTTTTTTTAAAAGATCTTATAGAAAAGTAAAAGTAATTTTATGTTTGGATATTTCATGTAAAAAAGTTTTTTTATCAATTAATTATGTTTGGGTATAACAATATAAAAGTACTTTTTTGTTTATTTATTACATAAAAAACATCTTTTTTTTAAGAAAAAAAGATCTTTTAAAAAAAGATGTAAATTACAGCTTCTCAAAAAAGATTTTTTTTTAATTTTACTAGTGCTTTTACTTTTACTATTAGAAATTTGCCAAACACGTTAAAAAATAAAAAAGATATTTTTTCATTGAAAAAAGATCTTTTTTTAACAAAATAATAGCGCCCAAACATGCACAAACTCTATTGCCGTGTCATCCAAGCAACGATACTCAGCTTTTGTGGAGGAACGACTCATTGTCTCCATTTATCCCTCATATTCTATCTTAAAATTTCTTCCTCTAACTTGAATTTCTAGGACCAGTTGCTTACTCAGATCAACCTTCACACATCATTACACGCAAATTTCTCCTAGAATGGATGGATGTGGTTTGAGCAATTTTGAGCATTGTACCAAGCTTTTTTCCTATCCTCCATAGAAACTGCTCCGTGTATAACTCCCCCGAAAACTCTAGGATTCGGATTCACACAACAAGCTTTTGAACTTATTGACCTGAAGGGTGAAAGAACAGCCTTCATTTTTGTATAGGAAGATAGTGATCTGCCACCTGCCATGACCCCTCAAAGAGTGCATGTTGATAATTGGCTTCATACATGAAGCAAACTAGGAAAAAATCTCGAGTTAAATCCATTATTTTCATATCTTCTCCGCACCCACACTCTTCTCATCTATGATTCAATTGGTCTAAAACCAATATTCTTTCCAAGCAATTTGACAATTAGTGAACATTTCTAAAGTCTACATACACCACATGTTGTACTCCAGCGAGACATTTACTACTAGTTTTAGATTTAATAGAGTTGGCGTCATTGTATATCACAGTTACTTCCTCTAACTCAATTCTCTACTATCATTTGTACGGTCTCATCCAGTGAGAGAATCATACCTGCATCATATTACATTAGGCTCTCCTTGTTCTTTTTTTTGAATGTTTTTCATACCCATTTTTAAGGGAGAGTGGAATTTTTCTTATTGCTCAATCATCGCCTCATCAAAACTGTTTTTATCATGCGCTTCGTCGTCAACCATTACCTCGCATCGTTCTTCTTTGCCTCTATAATAACCTCATTTTCATTCGGCTTCGCTTTTTTTATGCTCTGCGGCACTAGATCATCCTTTTCACTTTTTTCTCAAAAATATTTTATGTTCCAAACCATATATTTAAAATAGAATACTCAAAAGAATATAAATTATTAGACACTAAATAATATCGTCATAGTAATCTCCTCTCCATGACTTTATTAACGCAAAATATAAATTATTATCCGAGAATTTAAGTAAACATTTTATAAGATAATTGAAATATTAATTATACACTAATATAAATATTTTTAACAAATATAAATTATTTATATTTATTGAGTAGTAATATATAATTAAATATTTGTATAAATCTGTTTTGTACTAATTTTTTATACCCATGAGAAACAAACATGTAAAAATTATTTTCCGATTTTATGAAAGAACATAAAAGAAAAATGGCAAAAACAAATGAACAGTCAGAAGTAAGAATTAAGAACAAAAATCCCTAGCTCCTTTCTCATTTTCTTCTTTTTTTTTTTTCTTTGTAATTCCCAATATACCGAAACATCTCAGTTTCAGATCTCACTTCTTCTCCTCCTCTTGCCCACCATAGCAGATCTCGCATCACACACTACACTCTCCAACACCAACAGCAACAATCAATTTTGCTCTCTTTTCCCTCCCCCCAAATTCCATTCCAATCAGATTCAAATTCCTAAAAATTTCAATCTGAGAAATGATGTCTTCCCCAAATCACCCTCAACAACACCAACACCAGCAGCAGCAGCAACAACAACAACAACAACCACCCTTCGATATGCACTCATTCTTCAACCCTCCAAACCCAATCCCTAACCCTAACAATTTAACCGCCCCTCCCTCCTCCTCCGCCTCCTACCCTCCACCCTTCTCCGCCGCCACAACCCCCTTCCACCACCATCACCCCCTCCCCCTCCACCCTCCTCACCCTCCCTTCCCTTTCGACCATCACCAACTCCAACACCACCACCGCTCCATTTCCTTCCCCACCCCTCCCCTCCAACCACCTCCCACCTCCTCCTCCTCCGCCCTCGTCTCCTCCCCCAATGCCGGCGCCCGCCTCATGGCCCTCCTCACCAACCACGACCAACAACAACTGCAACCGCCACCGCAACTGCCTCAACAATCTTCTCAACCGCTTTCCGCTGCGGCTTCCGCCCCTATCTCCTCGATGGGGATGTTATCTGCCGCGAACGCTGCGGCAGCTGCGCTGAATCGCGTGGCGAGCAGTAAGGTGCCGAGAGGGAGGCGCCTGGCGGGGGACCATGTGGTGTATGACGTGGACGTGAGGCTTCCCGGGGAGGTGCAGCCGCAGCTTGAGGTGGCGCCAATAACGAAATATGGTTCGGATCCTAACTTGGTTCTTGGAAGGCAAATAGCTGTTAACAAGTCTTACATTTGCTATGGGTTGAAGCAAGGGAACATTAGAGTGCTTAATATTCACACAGCTGTTAGGTCCCTTCTCAAAGGCCACAATCAGGTTCGTTTCCTCTTTTGGTTACTCTTGCGCTTGTAATGAGAGGGGAAGAGACATGGTTAAAGATTGAAATGAAATGAAAGACTTAATATCCCAAAAAAAAAGGTTGAGGATTTGTGCCTTAGTGATGTACTTGTATTTTAAATGGATGAATCTGGAGTTTGAATAACAGTCATGGTACAACCATGTTATCTTGCTGAATAATAAATCGATAGGCGCAGGACCCAATTCTTTGTTGGACTTCCATTTTAGCATTGATTTGCTTATTAGGGAGATTTACTTTCAAGAGCTGATCTGCTTTTAGATCAAAGAGTCAAAGGTAGCATTGCCTTTTGTTCATTGCAGCAAAGTTCTAGTAGTTATTTATTGGTTGTTGCTGGTTTGCTGCCTCTTGACTTGCAACTTGTATTGTAGTGCTATACATGTGTATTAGGTTGATCCCCTTAAAATGATGATAGTCCATCTTTCCCTTATTTGTTTCTTCTTTTTCTAATCAGAGGGTCACAGACTTGGCTTTCTTTGCTGAAGATGTTCATCTCCTGGCTAGGTAGTTTCTGTTACCTGAAATAATTAAATGACCTAGTTTTCTTGTCAGTGGTTTATGTTAACATGCTTTTCCTACAGTGTTGGAACAGATGGCCGTGTCTTTGTGTGGAAGATCTCTGAAGGTCCTGATGATGAAGATAAGCCTCAAATTACTGCCAATATTGTTATCGCTATCCAAATGGTGGGAGAGGAGAAAGTTGAAAATCCTCGAATCTGCTGGCACTGCCACAAACAAGTAAATGCTCCATATCCTGCTTCATAGTTCTCTTCCATGAAGCTTGAAGAAGTGATGATTGAACCCTTATTCCTTCCATTCCTGTCATATTAATTCATGCCTTTTCTTATAGGAAATTTTGATAATTGGTATGGGAAGACATGTTCTAAGAATTGACACCACAAAAGTTGGAAATGGTGAGGCCTTTGTGACAGAGGACACTCTGAGGTGTCCTCTTGACAAGCTCATAGATGGTGTTCAGCTGGTGGGGACTCATGATGGAGAGGTGACTGATTTGTCAATGTGCCAATGGATGAGAAATCGTCTGGTATCTGCATCACATGATGGCACGGTTTGTATTTTCTTGCCTTAATTAACTACTATGTGTTGTTTCTTTCAGTTCTATTTCTTTCTCTTTGTGATTTACTAATTTTTTATGTTTGTGTTGAGGAACATTTATACATAACGAGATACTTTTGCATAGATGACAAAACAATTGAGTGCACCATCCTCATTATTCCTATGTCGTACTCAGTTTATATTTTTGTTTAGTTTGTAGTATGTCTTAGTTTTATTTTTTTGCAATTGTCAAATACTACAGATAAAGATCTGGGAAGATCGCAAGACACAGCCACTTGCGGTGATGAGACCACATGATGGGCATCCTGTTTTTTCTGCTACATTTTTCACTGCTCCCCACCGACCTGATCATATTGTTCTTATAACTGGTGTAAGTTCTTTCATCAAGTTTTTTAACATGTTGATTAGGTATTGCTGATTTTGCTATGTCCAGAAGTATGCGATATGCAATTTATTTGAAAAATATATAGTTTCATTCAGGGGAACCTTCATATTATTTTGTCTAAAAGCATATAAAGTTTACTTACATTGTGGTTGTGATTTTTATTATACATTTCTAATCTACTTATATTTATATTATGTGGTTTTATTTGAACTGTTTGTAGGGACCTCAAAATCGGGAAGTTAAGCTTTGGGTCTCAGCAAGTGAAGAAGGCTGGCTACTTCCAAGTGATGCTGAATCGTGGAAATGCACGCAGACATTGGAGTTGAGGAGTTCAGCTCAACCATCTGTTAAGGACTCATTCTTTAACCAGGTTGCAGCATTGTCTCATGCAGGTCTGCTTTTACTTGCAAATGCTCAGAGGAATGCTATATATGCTGTACACTTAGAATATGGTTCTAATCCTGAATCAACACGCATGGATTATATAGCTGAGTTTACTGTGACCATGCCCATTCTGAGTTTTACTGGGACAAGTGATATATTACCTCATGGTGAACATATTGTTCAGGTTTATTGTGTTCAAACACAGGCCATTCAGCAGTATGCTTTGGATTTAGCCCAATGCCTGCCACCACCATTTGAAAATGTGGGACTAGAGAAGCCAGATTCCTCTGTTTCCCGTGATGCTGATGGATTCAGTACTGTGGACTCATCTGGTGTTAGAGCATCTGAAATGTCGTCAGCCAGTTCTGCTCCCAAAACAATGTCACAAGCTGGTGGCACTGAGAGTGCACTTGCTGGAAGATACCCTTTAAGCTCTGGCTATATTGGGGGACCTACTTCGGCTCCATCCAGTAGTGATGCTGATATTGTTTGTGTTCCATCTCCGCCTCTTCCTTTGAGCCCAAGGTTGTCTAGGAAACTGTCTGATTTCAGGAGTTCACAATCTAATTTGGGTGACCATGTTGGGGACCAATCCATTAATGATTATTCAGTTGACAGACAAATGCCTACTATTCATAGGAACTTGTCTGATGCACCACTTATGAATAATGATTTGAAGAATGATGAGAAAGTCAAACAGGATGATATTTCGAGCGTACTTAATCCCTCTGTTATGTTTAAGCAACCAACTCACCTGGTTACTCCTTCTGAAATCATTAAGGCCGGTTCTCCCCCTGAGACAAATATAATTGATAGAAATAGTGAAGGAGATACAAAGATCCCAGATGTGGTTGATTTGGGTAATGCTGAAGTAGAAGTGAAAGTGGTCGGTGAGGCTCCACCTGATCAAAGCGATGAGTATAATCATCAGGGATCACAACAAAACCTAGTTTCTGATGCTAAAGAAAAATACTTTTGCTCTCAGGCTTCAGATCTCGGTATTGAGATGACGCGAGAATGCTGTGCAATATCAGGGGGAACTTATATTACAGGGGAACCAGGGCAAGTTGATCTTAGTTTAGGGGAATCACTTTCCCAAACTTCTAATGCTGGTGAGGATGGACTGCAAGACTCAACAAAAGATGTGCACGAAAAGATTTCTGACTCATCTGCATCCATGACAGTACCACCTTCACCTGCACCTAACACAAAAGGGAAGAGACAGAAGGGAAAAAATTCTCAAGCATCTGGTCCATCTTCCCCATCTCCAAGTGCATGCAATTCAGTTGATTTGTCAAATGAACTAGGTGGAAGTTCAAACCTCCCATCTGCTGAAAATGCATTTCATCAAATTCTAGCAATGCAAGAATCAATTAATCAGGTATCGTTCAGGAGTTTTGTGCTGGTCACATGAATAACTAATACTGTATTATATTCAATGTATTAATATGTGGAGGTTGTAATGCATTTTGTATATTTTTAGGAAAAAGCCTCACGATGCCAAGATTTTGTAGTACATGTTCATCGAAAAGTGACCGTCTAAATTAAAGCTTATATTTTCATATATTAGGAGCTTAAGGGCATGTAGGATGTATATGTTTGTACACCTATTGAATTTTAACCAAGTCAATATAGGATAAGCCAAGAAATTGTATTTTACAGGATTGTACTTAGTATATTTTGGTAGTTTTACTTGCTGAAGATTTTTTTCTCCTTGCTTGGCAGTTATTGACTATGCAGAAAGAGATGCAGAAGCAAATGACAATGATGGTTACAGTTCCAGTTACAAAAGAAGGTAGAAGGCTTGAGGCAGCCCTGGGGAGAACTATGGAAAAAGCTGTCAAGGCCAACATGGATGCTTTGTGGGCTCGAATTCAAGAGGAGAATGCAAAAAATGAAAAGTTGTTACGAGATCGTATTCAGCATGTTACAGGTTTGATTAGTAACTTCATGAATAAGGATCTACCAGCAATATTGGAGAAAATACTAAAGAAGGAAATAGCTTCAGTGGGTCCAGCTGCAGTCCGTGCAATGACCCCCACTATTGAGAAAATAATATCTTCAGCCATTGTAGAGTCTTTCCAGGTTAGTGAATTGTTTATATATATATCTTGGGTGTTAGATTGAACTCAATGAAGTTGTATTGTGGATCTAATAGACACTTTTTACCAGAGAGGAGTAGGTGATAAGGCAGTAAATCAACTTGATAAATCAGTCAATGCAAAACTTGAAGCCACTGTTGCCAGGCAAATTCAAGCACAGTTTCAGACGACTGGAAAACAAGTGCTTCAGGTGTCTCACTTGCTTTCACTTGAACTATGTTGTATATTCATTCAATCTGGCAATCTGGCATTTTTCTTTGTAAAAAAAATTTTCATCATGTTCACCATTGTAAAATAATTTCTTCTGTAGGATGCACTCAAATCCAGTTTTGAAATATCAGTGGTTCCCGCATTTGAGAAATCATGCAAAGCAATGTTTGACCAAGTTGATTCTACATTTCAAAAGGGCATGGTTGAACATTCAACTGCAGTGCAACAACGCCTTGAATCTGGGCATACTTCACTGGCAATGACTCTAAGGGTAAGTGTACTTATTGATATTCTCTTGTTCCTTTGGTCTTCTGTAGCAACATTCTCGTTTGCATTTGGACGAAATTGTGTTGCTACTCTCTTTAAAGGAAAAAGTTCAGGGTCAGCAGTATTCAAGAAAGTTATTGATATAGAGTTGAAGAATCTAGGATCAGTGAGAATAATGGTATGAGAAAACAGAGTTAACTTGGATCACCAAACATTTCGACATTTTTAAAATAAAGGGCTTGTTTGTTCAAAGAGATCTAGGGTTGACCTTTGCATAAATGCATTCTGTCTGTACCTGTGAATTCCCGAAAAAGTTAAATTACTTTTAAGTGGAATTGTATCGGCTCCTGTTTGGATGTGTCATGCTTAGGAGAGGATCTGAATCCACTTACTAAAATGCTTTCTAATTTTATGAGCTTAAGTTTTTAAATGGCTATTTATTCTAAAATTTTGCCTGTGGACGATTTCAATGGTTGTATTATGATAGTATAGTATGATACAAACCTTAGGACAACCCTACAACAAAAGCTAGCCATTGTTCACCTTGCATATAAACCCACATTGGAATCCCATACATCTGATGTGAGTGGTGTTCGCCCTTTGGTTTGGATTAGGTATGGAGTAAAATAAGAACCAACCCAATCAATTTTGTACAGGTTGGGTTTGGCCGTGTACTTTTTTTTTTTTTTTTTTTGGGTTACCTCGTATTTTTATATTTCATGTTTTAGATACTGAAGCAAAACATGCTGAACAAAGTCCAAATCCTAATTAAATAAGTAAACATTTATGGAAATAAAGGTTATAACAAACTGATCCTAAGATATATTCATTCATATTTTTAGATACCATATATGATAATTGTAACAATTCCTCTCAAGCTATAGCTTTAAGCCTAAGCTTATTATAAGTAAACTGTTACAAATATAAAATGACCTCCATTAAGATTATCAAGTCAACTTAGGATCAGGGATATGCCTGGAAAAGACAGCACTACAAGCCAGTTGGAGTGACCCTCAGCTTGAACAGTTCTTGGATAATCGTATGATTTGGAAGAAGAGGCACTCATATATCAACAGAGTCTCCAAACAACATTTAAACTAAACTTAAATGATCCAACAGTAAAGGCCGGAAGTGATGCAATGAAGGCAATGAAAGTTTCCTGTGCATGCAATAATGAACCACAAAACAGCATACGAAAGCCCTATTAACCTACACTGGAGATCCAAAGTAGCCATGAAAAGGAATCACTGACATTATTTAGTGAAAGAAAAACATCAGCATTGGTAAGGTAATGAGGGATGGATGTAAAAATTGTGTCGAATATTGAACAGAGGGACTCTCTCATTGCAAGGTGTTTGAAACTGATACAGCTGAGCAACCTCATATTTGTGTCAGTGACCTGCTATTTTAAAAGTTGTGTCTACATGTTGTGTCGTGTCGTGTCAAGTGTACATGTTAGTATTTGCTCTTAGTAGGTTATAACATAGTGGGAAAGGGGAAGTTCTGCAGCAAGGTTTTTCAGGAGTGTAGCTGCAAGATTGTGGCTGATGGAGTAATGGAGACCTCTGAATCGTAATCTGATGATACAGCTGCTGTGAATGTGGAATGAATCACTTCGAGGTGAACACCATCTGTAGGAGTGAGAGGCGACGGTTGGTGGCTTTTGGTGCAGGAAATAGAGGGAGGTTGGAAGAGGTGGTGCTAGCCAGTAGCAATAGGGAAGTGAGTGCAAATATAGGCAGTGATGGGGATTTCACTGGTAAGTCGTGAGATTGAATGGTGCAAAACACGGGGTATTCAAAGAAAATGGGTTTGTGTGATATATTTGGTTAATGATTATCATTTTTATACCCAATACCCAACCCGATGAGTAAGAGGGTTAAAAGTCTTCAACCCAAATAGACCACTCGTACCTGTTCCAAACTGAAATTGTGTACGGTTCGGGTAGATGAGTTTTCCTGTAGCAATTAATATCTACCTTGCAATTGGATCCTAACATACTAGTTAAAGTTCTCTGTGTGGACCTCGCACTTGCTGTGCGCTAGTTTGGTCATACCATCAAACCTACTGCAGGAAGCTTGTAAACTTTTGTATTTTTCTCGATTGTAATTCTGTATGCTTTTATGTTATGTCAATGTAGATAATATATTTACCAGAGATAAAAATCTTTGTTGCTTAATTCATACTGGTAGTGAGTTCAAAAGAAAATTTACAGATATGCCATATTTTACTCTTAGTTTAGCTTTGCCCACTCTCTTTGTTTCCCAGTGTTGATGTTCCCTGTTATGCAATTTGCAGGAATCCATTAATTCAGCTTCATCAGTTACTCAAACTTTGAGTAGAGAAGTGCTAGAGGGACAGAGAAAGCTAATGGCATATGCAACTGCAGGAGCTAACTCTGGCACACTAAATCCTTTGCCCATTCAGCTGAACAATGGACCTCTGCTTCGTGAAAAGGTGGGGTAAAAGTCCTATTAACTTGCAGGATGATTGACTTTCATATTTGAGTTTGCATCGTAATCATTTCTTACAATTTGTGTCGCATATAAGGTTGAAGTGCCTCTCGATCCCAAACAAGAGCTAGCAAGGTTGATAGCTGAACGGAAGTTTGAGGAAGCTTTCACCGGGGCTCTACAAAGAAGTGATGTGTCGATTGTATCTTGGTTATGTTCTCAGGTATGCCAAAAACATTTCTATAAATATCTTCAAAAGTATAACTAAAAAAGTGGTACTTCAGCTGGTGCAATGTTGAAATGGATTTCCTATATGGTATGCCAGAGACTATGCTTACTTTATGAACCCGACTATTGATCTTTGTGACTGATACCATGGTATGAATTAGAAAGGGGCATATTATCTTAGTTGACTAGTTGTCATCAGAATCATTAGAGTCACCTTAAACCTTTAATTCTACACTGATGCTCAATCTAACATTGGAATTGGTCGTTTGATACATGTCAAGAATATCTTGTCATGAAGTTGTTTCATTGGACCTTATTTCCAGATTCTAAATTTTTAGCCTTCAACTAAAGTTCCTTTCTGTTGATGTCGGGGATTAAAATATTGAGCATTAACAGCACCACACCATTTCTGCAAAGCAGGTTGATTTACATGGACTTTTGTCAATGGTTCCTCTTCCTTTGACCCAAGGAGTAGTGCTTTCACTTCTGCAGCAACTGGCATGTGATATTAACAATGATACCTCACGAAAGATTGCATGGATGACGGATGTGGCTGCCGCCATTAATCCCGCAGACGCCATGATTGCGATGCATGTGCGACCCATATTTGAGCAAGTTTATCAGATACTGAATCATCAACGTAGCTTGCCTACAATGACTGGACCTGATCTTTCAAGCATCCGTCTTTTATTGCATGTCATCAACTCTATGCTCATGACATGTAAATGATTTTCCTCATTTCTGGAAGTGTGCAATTAGCCTTTTTGAACTTTCAGATATTACAGCAATTTTGTACAAAGCTCAGTGAGTTTCATTAAAGGATCCATATTGGTAGGTAGTTGACTGTGAATCAAGGTAGTGTTGAAGAGGTGATTCTTCTATCAAAATTTCTGCAGCAACGAAATTGTTTTTGGGCTCAAAATATTCTGGTTATTTTTTGTCCTCCCAACATTAGTTAAATATAGAGGAGTGTATATACTATATGTGTACTCAGTACTGTACCTTTTGTTATTAACTTCATAATGATCTGACAGACAAGGGTAGTTTTAATCCTCCTTTTAGGATTTGTTTTGAATGCATCCATGAATAATTAATTACATTAAAGACGCGAGTTTCTTCCTTTATAAAAGAATTCTGATATCTTTTGCTATTAGAGAGAAGCATCATTATTATATATATAATACAAGCACCTTGTTGAGCAGTGTCTCCATCAAGTTGCATATTTAGATATAGATATATATTTTATGATACAAAAATTAAAAAAATTAACTATAATCTAATGGTTAACGACATAAGAGTTGTGTAAGTTCTACAGTTCGAAAGCACCAAGTTCATTATCCATAATAGCCATTTCGAAATTATTAGTGTAGTAGATATATGTATAAATGATAAATCTACAAAATAGTCATAGTTATATAAAAATAAACAAAGAAAACAAAAGCAAAATGATGGTTACAAAATTCAATCTTCATTATGCATACAGGTAAAAAAAAATGGCAATGCATCTTCCGTCTTATATATTGTATTTCAAAAGAAGATTTACTCCTTTTATCAGGCCAAAATCTGGTATGAACCAGCACCTGTGATGTTGTGTATTCGTTATCATTAAAAGGTTAACCCTCCATGTAGAAAGTAGTGATATTTCCCAATTAGGGGGTTCATTAGTCACATTGTAAGTGCCTTTTCTAATGTAAAAATGTTCGGAACATGATCGTGTCACGAATTTTACATGAAGAGTAATTTATGTATCCTTTAGATTTTGGAGAGCCCACGGAGATATAGGATTCTAAACAGTAGATTAAAATGTTATTTTTTACAATTGTACGTTTTACCTTGTAGTTCACGCAAAGACTGAAATGTTCTATCAAGGTTTAGGGACATATCCTAAGCTTCTAACAGCTCTTATTTGTAACGGAAAAAAAAAAGAGGCCATATTTGGTTTGAATTTTTATCTAAACATAAAACATACACCATTCAAGCCCTAAATTTATTTAGGAAAACAATCAAGGTGTATTGTTTATACTAACTGTAACTATACAGCCACCAATTTTTGTCAATACAAGTGTTTAAAAGTTCAAATGTAGGCCTTAAACTCTTGCATCTATTATGAATGATTAAATGAGAATTAACGATATACACTTTAGAGGGACCTATTAAAATCAAGACGAAGATAAAAAAAAAAAAAAATTTAGAAAATCAACTCTATATCTAACTAAACAGTCAACTTTTTAAAAAATTATGATATTAAAATTTTAAAAACCAGTTTTACGTTCAAAAAATATAAAAATTTGAAACATTAGTTTTATGCTAAAAAAACCCGCATCTTAAAATTGAGCATCCTCTCATGTTTTTTAATATAAAACTAGCTTTCAAAATTTTAAAATTAGATCTTTTAAAAAAGAGAAAAATCCAAAACAACCCCTGACAATTATTTCGAAAGACAACGAAGTCTTTGACAAAAAAAAATTTCAACCCGGCTTCTGACAATTACCTCGAAAGGACAACGAAACTTTTGTGCCAAAAAAAAGTCAATGTTATTTTTTTTTGCACACGGGTTAATTAGTCCCAAAACAAAACATCAGGAGCCAAATTAGGTGTTTTTTTTTTGGAGACCTCATTATCCTTTCGAGATAATTGTCACGGGTCGGATATGATATTCGGTCTTTAAAAAATTGGCTGGTTGATTGCATAAAGAATTAGTTTCTAGACTTTTAACTTATTATTATGATTTATCTCTGGTTTCATTGGGTATAGTTTTTTGTTTTTAAGTTATCAGAACTATTTTAGCCATCATATAACTAAATCTCATGTTTCTTGAGAAGTTTTCAGCAGCTGATTAAATTAAATAAACATAAAATCCATCAACAAAGGTATCAATGGAGTAGCGGGAGCAGTGGAGGCTCACTCAACTCCATCCAAAAAAAATTATGAATTAGAATCATATAGTGGGGAGTGAAAAAAGCCCAATAAATAATTCATTATTTTAATTTTTTAATCTCGTGTAAAATTTCCTTTTCTTTTTTTGGGTGACTGTAAAATTTCTTTTTGTGCTTCAGATTCGTTCTACCATTTTGTTGGTTTATGCAAAACAGCAGCAGATATCACGCACAGGGGAAGAAAAAAGAAGCAAGCCAAAATTGGCAAAACAATATTTATATTCCATTTTTTCTTTTTAACTTTTTACAACGTTAGTTACATCCATTACCACCACCATCACTCTCTCAAAGCAACGAACACCTTCTCTTTGTCCTTAAGAAATCCACTACTTCTCTTTCGTTCATAGCAGAAGTAAAGCCAAGTTTTTCCCCTCCAAAAGAAAAACAAAAAAAAAGACAAGTTTGGATTCCATAACAAGACAATTCCCCCTCCTTCCCCTGAACGGCTGAACTGTTACCTAATATCTTTTTTTCCTTTTTTTATTTTTTTAACTCTATCTACCAGCATTGGTCCGTTTCCCATCTTCGGGTCGAGTAATGATCGGAATTCCGTTTCACGCTCAATGGCTCCGGAAACCTCCGCCGCCGGGAGGCCAGAGACAGATCGTACATAGCTCTCGCTGAAGAATCCGATAGCGTCTCGTATGCGTTCCGTATCACGATGAAGTCGCCGTCGTCCGTGCCGGAACTGCCGTCAGAATCCGGCAACCGCCTCACGGCCGCAACGTCGGGGTGGTAGAGCTTCGCCAGACTCCGGAAGGCAGACTTGATCTCCGTCAGCGACGCATCCTGCTCGACTCGCAAAACCTTGTAGAGGCTAGCCGATGTGGCCGGCACCGGAGAAGCGACGGCGCGGATCGGACTACGGCGGCGGAATCTTTCGTTGGAAGCTCGGTTGTTGCTAGCGAAGGAGAAGTTGACAGCGGGAACGGTGGATAGGCTGAGTATTGCCGGCATCGGAGGGTTAGATCGGAGAAATGTTGAGGTTTGTGATTTTCCGGCGAGGGGTAAAATGGGAAAAATGAAAATATTGGGACTGTATGAGAGTGTGTTGGCTATTTGCAAATGAAGGATGAGCGAAGAAAAAGTATAGGGGTTTATGTTTATATAGTAGTCAAAGGAGTAGGGGTAAAAGTGTCATTTTGTATGCCACGGAGGATGAGATAGGTAGCTGCGTGGGGTGAAAAAGAGAGTGACAATAAACTGACCATGGTGACGTGGCGCTATGCAAACGCGATTGTAGGGAAGGCTTCTAGAAGGGATTTGGTCTTTGGAGACCTTCCCTGTATCACTCAATGTAATAAAGTGGGTTGCGGCCCATATTAGTTCTTGGTTTCTGCGAAGATCTTTTTATTTGATATTTAAAAAAGAATTCTGTTAGCGAGACAATGAGATATCTATACAATATATAAAATAGACGGTTTATTTGGCCTATATTAAATTAAAAATGACAATAAACCTTCATTTACCTTAATTTCAACCTCTAATTCAAATTATCCCCATTCACTTTTATTGACCGTCGGTTACCCTAACCCCAAAACACGCCACTGTCGCTGCTCAAGAACCCCTCGCTGTGCCGCCGCCTGTCCTGCAATGTGCATTAGTTTCGACGAGAATTGCTTTGCCCTTCCGTCTTTGCGAATGTCCACCGTCGCTGGCAGCACCGGATTTGCACCGTCGGCGTTGAACATCCGACCAGGTGCGTTGTCGCGCGACCTGGCACAGCCGTCACCTCCGACGCGAGCTGCTCCGTGCGAATACCCAGTCGCTGGAAATAATCCCGACGCACCGTTCGCAACTGAACATCCGGTTAATTGTAGACACGAACATCCATTATTTGTGGTTAGAGATAATCGTATAATCAATAAGTGGGATCATATACTCAGAATGACCATCCATTTTGTTTTTATAAATTAACCATCCAAATACATGTTGAATCGAACATCCAGTTATTATGTCGGCGCGATGTCCGACGGCGGTTGGTAACTGTGGCGACACTGTACCGGCGAGATTCAAGGAGAAAGGGAGAGAAAAAGGTCACACCGTATTGAGAGAGGGAGGTAGTTTCTTTATTTCTATAAATGACGGTAATCCTAATTTGATTCAAATTTTAAATTGAAAATTATTTAAAATTAATTAGTTGCCTATAATTTAATTTTATTTTTAATTTAACCTATTGTACACATTATATAAAACATACATTAACTATTCATACTTTCTCTTTAAGAAATTATTATTTTTCTCATTATTAAATGTTAAATAAAAATGTTTTATAAATAGAAGAAAAATTTATCTATTTTGTACCTTAAAAACATATACCATACGTTAATACTACAAATTAAAATTTTTTTTATTAAAAATACAAAAAATTTAAATTTTAAATGCATTTATTTTAGAGAAAAAATTTTAAATGATCCATGACAATTATCTCAACAAGATCCTAAACATTTCGACCCTTAAACTTTATTTGTGTGAGATTTATTAGTCTTTCTGTCAATATTTTCTCTGTGTATTAATAGAATAAGTCCATATATAGCATGTTAAACTGTTGATTTATCTGTTAAGAGTCAACTAGGATTGATAATTTTTTTTGTTGAAAATCTTGTTATCTTTTAGGGATAATTGTTAGTTTTTTTTTTTGTTATCTTTTTTAAATACATAGATTAAATTTATTGTTGTAAAACTAAGAAATATTAGTAATTTTAAATTATTTTTACTTATAAAATTTAAATGGAGGATATATTAATGATTAATGAGTCACATAAGCATGTTCTGGAAAGAGATCATTGACAGAAAAAATTATCAATCTTACAAAGTTAATTATCAGAGATCGAAATGGATTTTTTTTCCTTAAAAACTTCATAATCCTTCAAAAAAATTATCAGGGATCGAGATGTGGGTATTCACCCTTTATTTTATATATATTAAATAAAAAAATTTAAATTTTTTTACTAATAATAAATTTATAATGACCTGTAGAAAAAACTAGTCATCATACATCTACCTATATTTACATATGTTTTAAATAATTTTTTCATAATAAAATTAGTGTTAACTTTTTGTTATAGAATAATCAAAATGTTCAAAACTATTAAAAATTAACCAGTACTATAATTTTTTTTAATTCTATTCTATTTTAATAATGAATGTGAATTTAATTTGAAAATATTATTACCATTGCATCCATTTGTTATCTTTGTTTGTTGACATCTCTTTCCACCGTCAAATTTAATATTTTAATTTAAGATTATTTGATTCTCATTTTTATTAAAGCTAAAAAACCACTATAATTAGTCTATAAAGTTCAACAGTAAAAGGTTTGAACAGTACGTAATATATACTGTTCGGTAGTTTGGATATCGGACGGATCGGAGTGAAGCTTCAGTTGGTGAGACGGGGTCGCCTAGTTCCGAGTTACTGGACTGGAGGTGGAGTAGCCGACGTTCCGAGCTCTTCGTACGGAGAAGAGGGGTGTCACCTGCAAAGACACTCCGACGCTCTAGTCAGTCAGGTGTACAGGCGAAAAAGGTGTAAAGTGATGTGTGTCGTACCTTGGGGGAGGGGTAGGACCCTCCCTATATATACTGTGTCAGAAGTGGGTCCCACAAGAGCAGACCTTCCTCGAAGCTTCCTCATACAGCTGTAGTGGAGAGCTGTCAAGGACGCGTGTCCGGGTCGGTGGTTGGGTTGCTCGCACCCGACCGTTCTGGTCGGGTGGTCTATGGGTCGGGTCGGCCCGCAAGCTGTTTGGGCCAGGCCATAACAGTGCCCCCAACGCGCCAGCAATGATCGTGAGGGCCATTGGTGGCGTGTTATGTCCTTTCTCGTGTGTTGTCGCTAGGTCGGCCGTTCGTGGAGAGGACGTGCCTCTCGCGCGCGTGTTTGTTCGTTGCTGGGGATAACCGTTTGTCGCCTCGTTCTTCGCGCTGGACATTTAATGCTCATAATGGGTTATTTCAAATCCTGCGGGTAAAGACTCTTTTACCCTTGCCTTTCGCGCTTCAAGTCAGTTTCTTAATCCCCAGTTAGTTTTACGCTTCATTTTCATTCCATTTGTTTGCTTTCTCCTTCCTTCCTCTCGAATTTCCTTCAGTAATCTCTGGGTCCTTGAGCATTCGCCCCTTCTTGCTTTCCTCCCCGCCATCACAATCAATAAGGTAAGCGCTCATCTCCTCGCTCTCTGCTTTATGTTCATTTTTCCTTTATTACTATTGTTTCTGTGTGCATGCTGCTTTTCTAGTTTGATTTGTACGCTAGATGACCTTAGTGTTAAGTAGGTGCGTTAGGGGGTTACCATCCCAGGGAATTTAGCTTTTTAGGCTTTACTTGGAATCTACTTCAGCCATGCTTAATTTTAGTTGTTGAAATAGGCTAAATGTAGTTTCTGGGCCTTTTTCGAACTCCCGACCTCGTAGGCTAACCGAGTGGTGCCCCACTGTAGGTATGCCTCGCATCGTCTCACGAGCTTCCACCTCAAGCATGGGTTACGACCCGTACGCTTGGGTGACCTCCGACGTGAAAGACTCCCCAAACCAGATGGGCGAGGAGGAGCTTACCGAGTTCCGCCAAGCCGAGTACTTGTGCGGCGGGACTGATGAGGAGGCCAACTACGACGTTTTCGTTCCCGCCCCCAGCGAGCGGCTATACAAACTCAACTTTAACTCTCCCCGGGTTGTCGATTGGATTTGGTTCTATAAGTCAATGTTCACCCAAGTGGGGGGTTCGCATTCCTTTTTCTTCTTTCCAAATGGCGCTCCTTAACCGAATTTTCGTGGCGCCGTCGCAGCTGCATCCGAACAGTTGGGCTTCCATCCGCTGTTTCGAGATGGTGTGTGAATACTTAGAGCTGCCGGTGTCCGTCGATGTTTTTCTTTATTTCTTCAACCTCACGAATCCTTCCAAAGAAGGGAAAGCGAGGAAAGGGTTCATGTCCTTCCGATCTGCCCAGGGTCCGAGGATTTTTGGCTTGTTCGAGGACTCTTACCATGGGTTTAAGGACAAGTATTTTAAGGTGCGTCCAGTCAAAGGTCGCCATCCCTTCTGGCTGTCGTTAGAGGGGGAACGCCTCATCCCGACGTATTGGAGTTTCGGGGCGGGGTCCAATACCTTTATTAAGGTGACTTACAAGGGATGTTCGCTGTGGACAAAAAGATTGCCGACGTGTTGTTGGCCGCTTTTGGGAGAAATCATGTGAATCCCCACCTTCTGATGGGTGACCGGGAGGTCGTTAGAAATTATATTTGTGAGTAGCTCTAACTTGTATTCCTTGCATTACTGTTGTTTTGATTGGCTATGCCGATTTCACGGCTAACTTATTTATTTATTTGTTGAAGTGGGAATGTCTGCCGAGGTGACAGGCCTTGAGAGTCTGTACAAGACTTTTTTGGAGGAAACCAATGAAGAGAAGGCTGACGGGAAGCCGGAGACCCATCCCGAGAATAAGGATGATCAGGCAGTGCCTTCACCTCGTGACACCGAGATGTCGGACAAAAATTCTGATGGGGCACGCATCTCTCCTATTCATGAGGAGGCGGCCGGTACTGGGGATTCAACCTCCACTCGACAAGTCGAGGAGGATGATTTGAAGGTTATCCTCAATCCCAAGAGGCAGAAGTCATTGAAGGTTGTGGTAGGCTTAGAGAAGAGGGGTTGAATCTATGCCTTCCTTTTAAGTTGCTGTTGTTACCCTTTTAAAATGAACTTTCAATTCAGGTTCTGTTTGAACTCAGCAGCGGAAATTTATGAGACAATTTATTTTTGTCTCATGAATATCAGAAAACAAAACTCAGCAGAGAAGAGAAAAGCTAACACCAGTATGTATCCTGGTTCGGTTGCCTTGTGCTATGCAACCTACATCCAGTCTCCTCCACAACTATGGAAGAATTTCACTATAGTTAACAGTATTACATACACCAATTTCACAGGATTGACCAAATCCTTTCACACTCAAGTTCTAACCTAACTTGACGTTGGCTATGCTAATACCTAACTATTCCTCTTAGTGCTAACCCAACTAAGAAAGGGATACCTTACAGGTACAAGATACAATACACTTAACCAACCTAAAGAAATCAGAAAATAACTCTAGACTTTTCTCTTAAGTGTATCTCTCAGCCTTTTTCCACTCATGGCTTTTTCTTAAGCTTTCTCACAATGCCTTTTCTCTCAAGAAATTACAGAAAGATAAACTTAGAAAAGTACATTACAATCAGTAAAACATGAAGGAGATTGACTTCATCAGCAACCTCTTTGCTATGTGCAAAACCAGATTCGCAAACCTCAGATGCAGTTCTTCAGTATTGGCCGAATGCTTCTTTGAAAGAAAGCATTATCCAAGTAGAGGAACTTCTAAACATAACACTATTCACACACTCTGGTTTTCTCTCCTTGCCTTCTGAATGAGCAGCAAGATTCTTTTATCTCCTTGCATGTTGCTTGGTTCTTCTTCCAAGGTCAACACCTTGAGCCTTGAGCTTCACTAACCCACAGAATCACTTTTTCACCTTAATCCTTAGAGAGGAAACTTTCCTTTTGACTTCCTCATCTTGACCGAAATCCATGAAACAGCAACCATAGAAATCTTCCAAAGGTCAACTTGATCTGAGCCCTTGAAAACTAACTTGGTCCCCAAGTCTTGTTTAAGACCGTAGATACGCAGCAGGGAAGAACAGAAATTCTCTTTCCCTTGTATCCCATTTCGGATAGAGCAGAGAGTTGGGAAGAAGAGATGTAACTAAGTTGCATGTATGAGGAAAAGATTTACCTATAACCTAAGCTTGATTTGGTTTGGATTTGTTGAGATGACTTCTGCCTTTCAAGCTTAGTTTCTCTTTCTTGCTTCTTTGGTGACTATCTTGGTGAAGAAGCTCTTTCTCTCTTTCTCTTTCTTACTTTTCTGAAGCTGATTTGACTTGGTCATAGAGAGATGAACGTTGCACTTTGAAAGAGAGAAGACTTCAATCTTACAAGAGAAGCTTTGTGGGATGGATACGGGCTTGGATTGGTTTTCCATTAAACAACCCGTTGGTGCCTTGCTTTGCTTCTTTGAAGATTTTTTTTTGCTTGAGATGAATGACTTGGGCTTGTCTTTATTTTCACTTACCATTCAGCCCATTAGCATATATCTTTTGTTTGATGTTGGGCTGCTGCAACACTTGTTTTTAGCCTGCATCACTTATCAAAAATAATCAAAACTAATTGGGTGATTAGCCTACTAATCAAATGTTTGTCATCATCAATTCTATTAATTAATTTCTTAACTCAACAATCTCCCCCTTGATGACAAACACAATCAATCAATGATCAAAGGAATTAAAATTTTTAGTAAGGTTAGAAAACTTCCCTTTGATGTTTCTTGCTTTAGTGTTGCTCCCCCTTTCCTTTTCAAGATTAGCTCCCCCTGAAATTATGCTTTCTGCTTTATTCCTGTTTTACATTGTACTAAAAGATAACACAATAGAGAGCTATTCACAATTATCTTGTCTAAGGGATATCAAACAAACAACATCACATAATCAACCCAACATCAAGCTAATACCATCAGCAATCTGATTCAGCATGCAAACTTCAAGTATTAATGCAGCAAAAATCCCAAAAGAAGTACTAGGATCTATTATCCTATTGCTATTACTCCCCCTTTTGTCATCAAGGGTGGATAATAAGTAAGATCAACAAAAACAAAGTCTTGCATCCTGCAGAAAAGAGTTAGTCCATACTGCAAAGTACTGACTAAACTACCAAAGGTGCAGCAATATCTAGAGTTATTACAGTCATCCAAAATGAAACAGTTCAAAAGTAGCTAAAGAAACAGAATTCATGAGACAAAAAAAGAGTAGCAGCAGCAGTTTTTATGAGACAAATCCTAGGCATCAGAACCATTCCCCTCCAAAGCAGCTTCCTCTTCAACATCAGTGGCAATGTCTTCATCATTGTGAAGGTTATCAGTGAAGGTCATGAGCACAGCCACCCTGTCCCTTGATTTTCTCAGAAAGTTCTCATGCTTGCTAGCTAGCTTCCTTTGTTCCTTGCTCATGGCAATCATGTGATTTGATTGGGAAACAAACTCTTGAGCGACATCCTTGACCACATTCAGCAGAGCATATTTCTTTCCAGTGGAGATGGAAGTACCCTCGGTGGAAGGAGGAGGAGAGTCATCTGGAATGAACTCTTCATCATCATCATCTAGAACCACTCTCTCAGATCTAGTTGGTCCTTTTTGCTGTTTCACTGAACCACCCCCTTTTAGGCATGAATGTCTATTTTCATAAGCCTCATTTGACAGATCAACACCAAAATTCTCAAATATGCAAGTTAAAAAACATGCCATAAGGTAGTGCTTTATCTTTCACACTTCTAACAGAATCAAACATGTATCTAGCCATCAAATAGGCAAAAGAGATTTCTGTTTTAGTGATTAGGGCATACAAAACAAGTGTGTCTGTGTAAGAGCCCCTTTGATATGAACCACTTTGAGGAATCAAGATGTGATTAACAATTCGGTGCAACTGAGCACGTTCATATCCTAGGGCTTTGTGAGTGGGTGTGATGCCATCAATTAAGGAAACATGTTCAGAAATGTGAGCCAGAGCATCATGGTAAGAGATACCAACACCTTCATCCTACTTCACAGATGTATAAGCACACGGCCCAACATCAGTGTACTTCAAGGAATCACTGATAGTTTCATTTTTCAAGATAATGCCTCTGCCCTTAACATAAGAATGCACACTTCCTTCATGGTTAGTCATGTTTGCATAAAATTCTTTGACCAACTGAGGATATATAGGTTTTTTGATTTTGAAAAGGTGATTCCAGTCTAAAAATTCTAAATTTTCAACAAAAGGAAAACCTTTCTTTTTCAATTCAGGTAAATCCGCAAGAAAAGAGGGACATAAAGTACGATACTGAATAACTCCCTCATAAAAATCGTGGTTCATAGCAGATTTGAAACGATGGGGGTTATAGTCTGAGTGAGAAGTCATGTAGTGTGATTTATGAGCAAAAGGATCAATGTCTGGTTCTCTAACAGATTTGAGAGGGCGATGAGGGTTACCTCTTTGTGATCGAACAGGGACAGACCTTGACTTAGGTTTTGCTGTCTCAGGATCAGGTTCTTCAACAGCAGGACGCTTCCCCTTGGATGAGCCAGATTTTGAAGAGCTTGGTTTGGAGGGCGTCGTCTTAGGTGGTGGCGTCGGCTTGGCAGGAGCAGGGTACCTTGGAGTGGTTTTGGTTCGCGCCATGGGAACAGAGCGAGGAGGAGAGGTAGGAGGAGAAAGAGATGGAGTAAAGGTCCGGTCTTGGGAGCGAGTGGAAGGTTTTGAGGGAAGTTTGTAAACTTTTTCACGAGGAGGCCTTTTAGCAATGGTTTTCTTCCTCATTTGGTTAGGTTCAGTCTTTTGAAGGAAGAGAAGCAGTAAAGTGAGTGGGAAGAAACCGAAGAGTGTGAGGAGAAGTTATGGAGGGAAGAGAGGGAGTGTTGGTAACCGTACCTAAAAGTGGATTTCCAAAACCATGCAAATGCATCACCATTTGAAAAGACTTGAAAAGACATGATCTCATAAAAGAAAGATTTGATTTGATTTTAAAAACAAGGAAATTTTTAATTTTAAATTTTCGAAATCCTTAAAATTAAAAATAAATCAAACTGAAAATTTTTTTGGACAAAAATATTAAAAGAACCCTTAAACAAAATTAAACACACAGGCCAACCAAAAAAAATTTTAGCAAAGAATTGTAACATTCATATTTGGGCCTTGAGGTGATATGGATTTAATGAAACACATTTGGACCATTCTTGATCTGAATTTTGAAGTTGGCCCCGATTGAGTTTCACTTGAAACAAGCCCAGAACACGCTGACTTGAGGGAAACGTTCATCACCTGCCCAGAATTGTCTCATGCCTGTTTATGAGACAAAAAGCTCCAGCAAATACATCATCATTTTTCAAACAAAGAATCATAACTCAGAATTCCTAGACTATCCCTAAGCATGCAGAATCTATCCTCAGCTAATGGTTTTGTAAAAGTATCTGCTAATTGCTCCTCTGATTTAACAAATTGAATGCAAATATCCCCTTTTTAGACATGTTCTCTTATTGAGTGAAATTTTACTTCAATATGCTTAGTTCTAGAGTGCAAAACTGGATTTTTAGAAATATTAATGGCACTCATATTATCACACATCAAGAGAATATTTTTAGCATTTAATTTGTAATCAGCAAGCTGTGTTTTTAACCATAAAAGCTGAGAACAACAAGAAGAAGCAGCTATATACTCAGCCTCTGCAGTGGATAAGGCCACTGTTGGTTGCTTCTTACTTGACCAGACATTTAAGGACTTTCCAAGGAAGCAACATAGGCCTGAAGTGCTCCTTCTATCAACTCTATCACCAGCAAAATCTGCATCACAATAACCAACTACAGAAAAATCATCAATCTTAGGATACCATAGACTAAAATTGGATGTGCCATGAACATATCTAATGATCCTTTTAACTGCAGAAAGATGTGACTCTTTATGTTTGGATTGGAACCTAGAACACAATCCAACACTTTGCACAATGTCGGGTCTAGAGGAAGTTAAGTACATAAGAGAACCAATCATTCCTCTATACCTAGTCTCATCAACATCTTTCTCAGTTTCTCCCTTATCTAATTTAGAACTAGGATGCATGGGAGTTCCCATGGGTTTGGCATTATCCATACCAAATTTCTTAACTAATTCCTTGGCATACTTTTCTTGATGAATGAAAATACCTTTTTCAGTTTGTTTAATTTGCAGCCCAAGGAAGAAATTAAGTTCACCCATCATACTCATGTCAAATTTACTTGTCATGAGTTTTCCAAATTTAGAACAAAGGGATTCATTGGCTGATCCAAAAATAATGCCATCAACATATATTTGGACTAGAATAAAAGAATCATTAGAGTTCTTAATAAATAGAGTTGTGTCAGTGGTGCCTCTTTGAAAACCATTTTTCAACAGAAAATAGCTAAGTCTCTCATACCAAGCTCTAGGAGCTTGTCTTAAACCATAGAGAGCTTTAGATAATTTGAAAACATGATTAAAATGCTCTTTATTTTTAAAACTAGGAGGCTGATCCACATACACTTCTCTATCTATTACTCCATTCAAAAATGCACATTTCACATCCATTTGATATAATTTAAAACCACAAAATGCAGCATAAGCTAAGAGAAGTCTTATGGCTTCCATTCGGGCAACAGGGACAAAGGATTCATCAAAGTCTATTCCTTCTTCTTGGTCATATCCTTGTGCCATTAGCCTTGCCTTGTTTCTTGCAATGCTACCATCTTCTCCCAACTTGTTCTGAAAAATCCACTTGGTGCCGGTCACTTTCTTTCCACTTGGCCTTGGAACCAAAGTCCATACTTGGTTCTTTTCAAACTCAAGAAGCTCATCCTCCATAGCTTTAACCCAAGAAGGGTCATTAAGTGCTTCCTTGATGTTTTGAGGCTCTATTTGTGAAAGAAGGACAATGTTTGATCCTTCATTTGCCTTTCTAGTGGAATACCTTGTTTGCACTCCATGAGATACGTCCCCAATGACAAATTCCTCAGGATAATTCTTCAAGAATCTCCATTCACGAGGTCTGGTGGACTTGGAGGCAGATTCAGTCATTAAGGGATTCTGAACGCTGCTGGCTGCAGGATTTCCTTCAGATTCATGAGACAAAATGGAATTGTCTCTTGAATTTTCAGCATTAGCAGTTTTTGGTTCAGCTTGTCCAGAATTTTCTTTTTTATGATTTTGAGAAGCTTCATCTTCCTTTTGAGATTGATTTTCTACATCACAATCTTCCAAAATGCTTTGTACCAAGTTAGTATCACAAAATGTAACATGTATGGACTCCTCAATAATCCTAGCATCTTGATGATAAACCCTATATGCTTTACTAGTTGTGGAATATCCTACAAACAAACACTCATAAGCCTTTGGATCAAATTTACCCAAATTTTCTTTGTTATTTAAGACAAAACATTTGCATCCAAAGATGTGTAAGTAATCTAAGTTTGGTGGGTAGCCTTTCCAAAGTTCATAAGGGGTTTTCTTCAAAAATTTTCTTATGATTGTTCTATTCAAAATGTGGCAGGTTGTGTTAACCGCTTCAGCCCAAAGGAATTTTGGAACATTACTCTCACAAAGCATAGTTCTTGTCATCTCTTGTATGCTTCTATTTCTTCTTTCCACAACACCATTTTGTTGTGGTGTTCTTGGACAAGAGAAGCTGTGAGATATTCCAAATTCCTCACAAAAGGATTCAAACAAATTATTTTCAAATTCAGTTCCATGATCGCTTCTTATAGAAGAGATTTTCAAATCCTTTTCATTTTGAATTTTCTTGAAAAAAGGTTCAAAGACCGAAAATGCTTCATTTTTGTGTGCAAGAAATAAAACCCAACCAAACCTAGTGTAGTCATCCACAATTACTAAACCATAATGTTTACCACCTAGGCTTTGAGTTCTTGTTGGACCAAATAAATCAATGTGTAGCAACTCAAGTGGTCTTTTAGTAGAGATGTCTTCCTTTGGTTTAAAAGAACTTTTTGTTTGTTTTCCCATTTGGCAAGCATCACAAGTGATGTCTTTGTCAAACTTTATCAAAGGAAGACCTCTTACTAATTCTTTCTTTACAAGTTTGTTTATTTGAAACATACTTGCATGGCCCAATCTCTTGTGCCATAACCACTTTTCAGATTCTTTAGAGTGAAGACAAGCTACATTTTGATCCTTTAGTTCATCAAGAGTAAGTCCATACATATTATTGAAACGCTTGGCAACAAACATCACTTCATTTGTCTTTTCATTAACAACACAGCATTCAAGCCTTTTGAAAACAACTAAATATCCTAAATCACACAGCTGACTTATACTCAAAAGATTGTGCTTTAAACCACATACCAAAAGTACATCATCAATGAAAGTAGATTGCTCATTACCTACTTTTCCAACAGCAATGATTTTACCTTTACCATCATCTCCAAAGGTCACAAAACCTCCATCGTACTTATTTAGTTTGATAAAGTAGGTTGACCTTCCAGTCATGTGCCTTGAACATCCACTATCCATGTACCACATGTCCTTTTTGTTCTTGGATGCTAGGCAAATCTGCATGAAGAGCTTCAAGTAGCCTTAGGTATCCAAATTGATTTGGATCCTTTGAAGTTAATCCATCTTGGTTGCCCAAGTGCATTGAAATCACAAACAACATTGTAAACTTTGTTTCCAACAACTCTTTTTTTAATGAAACATTGTTCATATGAGTGACCAAATTTCTTGCAATTGACACAATGATTTCAGATGTGTGTCGCTGAAATTGAGGTGAGTTATATTGCTTGAAATGATTAAAGTGTTGAAATTTTCTGGTTTTTGGAGGAGATGCATTTCTTTTGACAAACTGATTTTTATTAAAGTTGTTCCTCTTTGCAAAAGCATTTTCACCAGAATTTCTTTGAACATTTTTACCTTTCGAATATGAGGTTTTGTTGTAAAATGGTGGTTTCTTGAAAACAGCCTCATTTTTTGAAATGTAACCCAAACCTGGCCGGTTTGAACTTGGTTCAGTTCTTGGTGAAGGTTCAGTTTCACTTGTGTATACTTCATCAAATTTTTCTTCAAATGTTTGAGCATTTTCAATACCAGATTTGTTTGGTATGGTTTTGGTATTTGATGAAGAAGCCACAAACTTTATAGAGGAAATATTAGAAACTGCATCTTCCTTGGCTATGTAGCCTAAACCAGATTTTTCAAACAATGGTTTTTGGCTTGCAAGTAATTTGTCCAAGTTACTAGAACCTTGAGCAAACTTTGCTAAGTCACCATTAAGCCTTTTAATCATATCATTTAATCTTTTATTTTCAGCAATTAACTCATGAGAAGGATCCACAATGTGCTTTCCTTTTAATTTTTCAAGTTCAGATTTTAGAAATCTGTTTTCTTCAATGATGTCCAAAGCATATTCAGTTTCCTTCACCTTTTCTTTTAAAAATTCATTTTCAGCTCTTAACACATCTCTTTCAGATCTGCATTCATTGTATTTATCAAGCAGTTTTGATGTGTTTAAAGTGAGATCATCAATAATAGCATGCAAGTCCTCAATGGTCAGATCATAATAGTTTACCTCATCAAGATTGTTGTTTCCAGCCATGAAGCAGTATTTGTCATCTCCTTCAGATTCTTCTTCTTCATTTGAGTCATTCTCAAGATCCTTCCAAGCTGCCATAAGTACTCTCTTCCTTTCCTTCTTTCCTTTGTCCTCCTTTTTGAGCTTTGGACAGTTTAGCTTGAAGTGTCCAGCCTCCTTGCAGTGATGGCACGTCACTTTGCTCAAGTCAATCTTGTGCTCCTTTGAACTTGAACCTTTGTATTTGCCCTTGTTCTTCATCATCCTTCTAAATATCCTAGTAAAAAACAAAAGCTTGTCATCTGAAATACCATCACTAGACTCACTCTCTTTCAGTTCTATTTGTGACTTGAGGGCTATTCCCTTTTTTTTTAGTCTGTGTTTGTGTGTGTGACTTCATAGGCAAGGAGTTTTCCTCTCAGCTCATCATAGGTTATGGGACTTAGGTTGTTACTTTCGGTTAGGACAGTGGCAGTGGTTTCCCATTCTTTTGTGAGGCTTCTAAGGAGTTTTCTCACCAAGGTTTGTTCTGCATAGTTTGTACCCATAGCATCAAGGTTGTTGATTATGATTGAGAATCTCTCAAACGCTTCATCAATGCTTTCTCCATCCTTCATGCTAAACATCTCATACTCTTTTCGCAGCATATCAATCCTCGTTTCTTTGACTTGTTTAGTGCCTTCGTGTGTAACCTAGAGTTTTTCCCAGATTTCTTTGGCTGTCTTGCATCTAGATACCTTCTGGTACTCTTCAAAGCTGATAGCACAGTGAAGAAGGTTGATTGCTTTGGCATTCAGCTCTATCTTCTTCTTATCATCTTCATTCTATTCAGTTTCTTCTTTTGGAGTCATCACTCCATCAGCACTTGTTTTTGTTGGGATCTTGGTTCCGCTCACAACAATCTTCCATATGTAGTCAATGGATTTGATGAAAATTCTTATCCTTTCTTTCCAGTAGGAGTATTTCTTCCCGTTGAAGAAAGGTGGCCGGTTGTTTGACTGGCCTTCAGTGAGGGTGTAGGCAACTGTGGTTGTGCCCAAGTTGTTCGCCATTGGATCTTTGCTCCAAGCGGTTAAGCTTGATTCTTGAGACCTTAGCTCCTGATACCAATTGAAGGTTGTGGTAGGCTTAGAGAAGGGGGGTTGAATCTATGCCTTCCTTTTAAGTTTCTGTTGTTACCCTTTTAAAATGAACTTTCAATTCAGGTTCTGTTTGAACTCAGCAGCAGAAATTTATGAGACAATTTATTTTTGTCTCATGAATATCAGAAAACAAAACTCAGTAGATAAGAGAAAAGCTAACACCAGCATGTATCCTGGTTCGGTTGCCTTGTGCTATGCAACCTACATCCAGTCTCCTCCACAACTATGGAAGAATTTCACTATAGTTAACAGTATTACATACACCAATTTCACAGGATTGACCCAATCCTTTCACACTCAAGTTCTAACCTAACTTGACATTGGCTATGCTAATACCTAACTATTCCTCTTAGTGCTAACCCAACTAAGAAAGGGATACCTTACAGGTACAAGATACAAGACACGTAACCAACCTAAAGAAATCAGAAAATAACTCTAGGCTTTTCTCTTAAGTGTATCTCTCAACCTTTTTCCACTCATGGCTTTTTCTTAAGCTTTCTCACAATGCCTTTTCTCTCAAGAAATTACAGAAAGATAAACTTAGAAAAGTACATTACAATCAGTAAAACATGAAGGAGATTGACTTCATCAGCAACCTCTTTGCTATGTGCAAAACCAGATTCGCAAACCTCAGATGCAGTTCTTCAGTATTGGCCGAATGCTTCTTTGAAAGAAAGCATTATCCAAGTAGAGGAACTTCTAAACATAACACTATTTACACACTCTGGTTTTCTCTCCTTGCCTTCTGAATGAGCAGCAAGCTTCTTTTATCTCCTTGCATGTTGCTTGGTTCTTCTTCCAAGGTCAACACCTTGAGCCTTGAGCTTCACTAACCCACAGAATCACTTTTTCACCTTAATCCTTAGAGAGGAAACTTTCCTTTTGACTTCCTCATCTTGACCGAAATACATGAAACAGCAACCATAGAAATCTTCCAAAGGTCAACTTGATCTGAGCCCTTGAAAACTAACTTGGTCCCCAAGTCTTGTTTAAGACCGTAGATACACAACAGGGAAGAACAGAAATCCTCTTTCCCTTGTGTCCCATTTCGGATAGAGCAGAGAGTTGGGAAGAAGAGATGTAACCAAGTTGCATGTATGAGGAAAAGATTTACCTATAACCTAAGCTTGATTTGGTTTGGATTTGTTGAGATGACTTCTGCCTTTCAAGCTTAGTTTCTCTTTCTTGCTTCTTTGGTGACTATCTTGGTGAAGAAGCTCTTTCTCTCTTTCTCTTTCTTACTTTTCTGAAGCTGATTTGACTTGGTCATAGAGAGATGAACGTTGCACTTTGAAAGAGAGAAGACTTCAATCTTACAAGAGAAGCTTTGTGGGATGGATACGGGCTTGGATTGGTTTTCCATTAAACAACCCGTTGGTGCCTTGCTTTGCTTCTTTGAAGATTTTTTTTTGCTTGAGATGAATGACTTGGGCTTGTCTTTATTTTCACTTACCATTCAGCCCATTAGCATATATCTTTTGTTTGATGTTGGGCTGCTACAACACTTGTTTTTAGCCTGCATCACTTATCAAAAATAATCAAAACTAATTGGGTGATTAGCCTACTAATCAAATGTTTGTCATCATCAATTTTATTAATTAATTTCTTAACTCAACAGTCATCCTCCAGCCCTGAAGGAGTCCTTACCGTGATGGAGAGGAACTTCGATGCCGGGACCTTCATAGACTCCCAACTGCTTCCCGGCATGGAAGAACACTTCCATGGCTCCGATCTTGCGGGGCAGGCGAGGTGGATGTACCGTACCTTTCTCCGCGGTGCTTCCATAGCTCGGAAGGTCGAGTTTGAGCTGTCAGGGATGCAGTCGCTGCATAGGAAGCTCGAATCTGCTGCTAAGGCCAATAATCAATTCAAGACTCAAGTTGAAACACTTCGGAAGCAGCTGTCCAAGGCAGAGGAGAAGCTTAAAGCTGCCGAGGAAAAATTGAAGACTTCTGATGCTACCGTCTGCCGTCTAACCGAGCGGGAGATGACTTTGGAGAGCCAGCTCAATGCCGCGCAAGGTCGGGTGGTCTCTTTGGAGAAGGAACGTGATGTGGCTGTCTCGTCGGCTAAGACCACTCAAGCTGAAGCTGAAGAGTTTAAGAAGAAGCATAAAGAGACCGTGAAGTAGGGAAAGAGTGCGATCCTGATGACTGAAGAGGCCCTTAAGACTCAAGTGAAAATTGTGGCTCCTGACTTCGACACGTCGGCAATCGGGGTTTTCAAAACGATCAAAGATGGCAAGATTGTTGATATGCCGAAGAAATGATGAACTTTGTAGATTTGTGGTTTTGTTGTAGAACTTGTCGCGGAGTTTGATGAACTTTGTAGGACTTGTATCTAAACTGCTTTGATAGCTGCCAGGTCGGCTTATAATTACTGCCTTTTTTGTTTATTTGGCAGTGTATTTTCGTTCCATTTTATTATCGTTTTGTTGGTATTGGCTTGTCGCTTGCGTTTGTTTACCGTCATGTTGGTAATTTTGACGAAGCTAAGTCGTGGCTTCACTATCGCTGTAGCCGTTTGTTATGGCGTTAACTTGGTCGGTTTCCAGGGTGATCAGTCTCGGGGTACCGTGTCGTTGTCCCGTTTAACATGTATTATAAGAAATTTGTTGTCGTGGGACGTATAAAAGGGGAAAAGCAAATTTGACAAGTGAACATTAATCGACAGTTGAACAAGTCTATTGCAATGATAAGTTCTTAACAAAGGTAACTTATTTGATAGTAAATTATTTGAGTTCGTCAAATTGCCTACTCGGCGTGTTTGAACTAAGAGTAAAATCTTCTTAAGTTACCTGCGTTCCAGGTTCTCGGGACTTCCTTGCCGTCGAGCCCCTCCAATTTGTAGGCGCCCTTGCTGATCACTTCTTTGACCCTGTAGGGCCTTCCCAGTTTGTTGCTAGCTTGCCTTCCTCTTGAGTCGGTAGCCCGATGTCGTTGCGCCACAGAACTAGGTCGTTTTGTTCAAATTCTCTCCTGAGTACTTTGGCGTTGTAGCGCAGGGCCATTCTTTGCTTTAGTGCTACCTCTGACAAATGGGCAATCTCCCTAGCCTCATCTACTAGGTCCTTCTCTACTACTTCTTCCACTCCCTGCAGAAGTAATCGTGGGCTCGGCTCACCGACCTCCACGAGTATCATAGCATCCACCCCGTATGTTGATGCGTGAGCATCTTTCCCATCTTTTCCTAGTGAATTTGCATCTAAATTGTTGAGTTTAATAAAGAATTAATGATCTTTTAGCCAATATAGATGCTACTTTGAATCTTGTATAATTCTGTTTATTTTAGGTAGCATTCAGCTGGATTTGATGGAGTTTCTGCAAAAGAAGAGATGAAGGCGAATGATGCTGTCAACCCTGACCTCTCTGCACTCAAACCTGAATAACTCGAGCTACAGAGGTCCAATGGATGTGATTCTAGTGGCGTTGAAAAGATAACTTCTAGATCTTTCTAACGATATATAATAGTCTATACTTCTTCTCCGAACTCGCTGCCAAGGCTGCGCCTAAGTTGAGATTTCTCAAGTTAGGCGCAAGACACAACAACAATATGCGAGATTGGTCCTGCCCACTTCAAGTTAGGCGCACTAAAGCCCAAGTTAGGCACAGCTTCACTCAACTAAACTCTAATTCATGCTGCCAAGCCCAAGTTAGGCGTGGATCCTAGTGAAGCCAAGTGGTCCCCATCCATCAATTGAAGATTTGCTGATTGCTATAATTAATTCTAATTTAAATTCAAATTTTAAAAATAGGAAAATATATTATTTTAGTTTTAAAGATAGATTTTAAATTAATTAGGATTAGATATAAATAGGGGGATACCACCTCAACATTATTCGATTCCAGACTTTCAATTCTATACAAATTTACATTCCGTAATCATAGTTTTCTACTCTGAACCATGAGCAACTAATCCTCCATTGTTAAGGTTAGGAGCTCTGTCTATTTGTATGGATTGATTTTATTGCTTTTTCTATTTTAATTCATGTATGGATTTACAATTTAAGAATTATTTTCGCTCTTCATCTTATGAATTTGGATGGAACGAAAGTATGACCCTCTTTCTATTTGAGTTCTTGTAAAACTTGGAAAAGTTCTTTACTTGAACAACAGCTTGAAAACATATTCTCCTAAATTTTAATTATCTGGATTTAACAGGATATGTGACATATAATCCTTTTATTTTTGGGTAATTAGAGTTTTTGTGGCATATAAATTGGAATTTGATCATGCAGCTTCTAATTGGAATTAACTGACCAAGGAATTGGCAGTTGATAAATTTTAGAGGAGACTAGAAAGATCTAAGGAATTAGGGTCTAGTCACATATAGTTTGCCATAAATTAAATCCTACATAATTAAAATAGTTAGTAAGAAAAGTTAATCCGGAAAAATAGATAACTCTGAAACCTTAACTGCTTTCTCAATATTTTACTCCCAACTTATTCACCTGCCTGTCTTCAAACATCTAAATTTATTAATTAATACTCTTTGAATATTCAAACACTCTTTTCTATTTGTCTAGCTAAGTGTAACACCCTACTACACAGTGTTTTATGCTTAAGTCATAGAACAGAGGTAGTGTGGTATTACAGACCTTTAATAGTAAGGATATACATATAATACTGAAAGAAATAATATACTAGGAGCCTTGAAACAGAGCGGGTAAACAAAAATCGCAAAATAAAAAGCGCAACGCTCAAGGAATAGGATTACTTGCGTGCTAAGAAACCTAATAGGAACATGATAAAACAATAAACGAAGGGATAAAGAAAAGCCAAGGAACAGCATAACTAGCCTCTGACTCAGCCTGCGAAGCTAAGGCTGGCCGGAGGATACATATATACATATAAACATACATAAGTGTCCCCAAAATATACCAAAATACCAAAGTAAACTCCTATCTCTCCCTCAACCTCTAAGAGGAGCATCATACATAAGTTACTTGGAGAGTAAGCTACACATATACATACATATATACAAATAGAAACCAAAATATACCCAAGGACTACTTCGCTTTCCAGAATCCAGACGCCTAGCGAGGAGCCTCTCGACCTGCATCTGAAAAACAACAATACAATATGGAATGAGAACCGGAGGTTCTCAGCATGGTAAAAGTGCCACGCGTATAAGAAATACGGTCCTGAGAATGCCATAGGCAATCCTAGAACTCCGTTATTCAATTATCCAACTTAAGTACTAAACAGAAGCCATAAACAGGGGTAGGTATTCTAAATCTGCCTAACTTACTCAAGTTCAAGCTTAACCTAACATCAAACCATTTCCTCCGTTTTCTCCATCCTTTCATCATTCAGAATGTAACAGAAACAAGCAACCAAACAAGTTCACGCACAAGTAATGATCAAATAGTACAAATAACAAGTATAACAAATAGCAGATAATATATATCAATTAGGCATACCCAAAAAAATGCATAGCAATCAATACAAACAAATGCATATGATGCATGCCTGTCCTATGGCTGATGGGGCCCATCTGTCGGTTATCCAGCCAACCCGACAAGTCCGAAAACCTTAGACTGTCCCCCGTCGCGCATCCCCAAGAGTCTATGCATAGAGTTCACATTCAATCATCATATAATCACTCAATGGGGGCTATCCATACCCGGGAATTTATACGTGCCCGGTCACCCTTACGACGTAGGGTCAACAGAGTATCGAGATTCAACCTGGAACACGTGGTGGCGAGCCACGGCTCTTACCCAGGGAACTCGTATCTCAGATAGCATTATTCATAAGCCATTTCATAGTCATAATCATTATTTAATCATTCATCAAGCCATGGCATATTAACTCCTTTTATTAACAACCTCCCTTTCACATTTTTCATCGTCATTCCCTTATAATTCAACTTGATTACCCTTTCCGGGTCCTGACCAAACTTTTTATCAAACTCTTCTCATCCTTCTTAATATCGAATAATCTTAAAATCAACCCAACTCTAACATTAAATCAATCACATCACACGAGGATTGAACTTTAACTTCTCGAACTCATGACTATCACTAAGACATCCTCGACACTCTATTTTCTTTTCTGTTTTTAATATAGCAAATGAACTCGGAATTGCACAAACTTTATGTCCAGGCGTTCATATTGAAATAAGCTTTCTAACAAACTAAATATCATAATTTTCTGATTTTTCTAGCCTCAGGAATAAAGGAAAAACCGTGACTGCTCTGCAGTGCATAAAACCAGAAAAATAGCAGCAGCATGTGATATTCAAAATTCAATATAAAATCCAAGTTAAATCCAATGACTTTGAAAATTAATGTAGTTAAAATTTACTCATCTAGGTTTCTTTCTCAATTGGTTCTGAGTCAATACCATTTTTAATGAAAAAGTTACATTACCTGGAAGTTAAGTAAAAATGAGACAAAATCTGTTTTAAAAACCAACAAGCTTAGTACCTTTCAATTGGAATAACTTTTATTACAAAACTCCAATTAAGCTAAATTTTGATTTGAGAACCCCTTGCTCATCTAAAAACAAGTGTGTCTTGGTTGCAACCCAATTTCTATTTAATTCTAAGAGTTACAAGCATTGGAAGTTGATGCATAGCTTGCTGAAATCTGTTTCTTTTTAGTTTTGACCACCAATATTCAAAAATTCACAGCTCCCAATCCTCAACTCTTAAAATTCTGAAATTTTAGAGAACTAAAGAAAGTTAATCAAATTTTATAACAAAATTGGTTTCGCTCCAAAACTCAACTCGTAAAAGTCGCAGCAAGACAAACAAGTTGCTGCCTATTTGATCTTTTCTGCTGCTGGACAGATTTAACAACCTAACTTTAAAAATTTGCCATAAATTGTATATTTAACAAAAAAGTCCCAAAATTTCCAGTTTAGTTCCTTATATTCCCAAGTTTAGCCCAAACTTGGTCTCATGCAATTCCGATCATTACATAATTAGTTACAGCATATACAATACCACCACAACACAACTCTACATCCTTATTAACAAACACCAATTCTAATCCATCATAAATAAATATAAGAGCACACCATTAATAGCTTTCACACCTCATAATTCTAATATATAAATTCACTAACAAATCTATTCTAACAACATTACAAGGCTAATCATTAAATACAACAAACAATCCAACTTATTCTATGGTTCCTCTAACCTAAGTTTTCACAACACCGTAAATATTAAACGTGCGAAACTTAAACCATACCTTGGCCGATCACTTAATTCACCCAAGGCAGCTTCTCAACATAAAATCACAGCCCCTCCAAGCTCAATCAAACAGCCCCAAAGCAAGCCTTGTCACCAACAAAGCTCCAAGTAATCCAAATTCAAGTTCAATGCATAAACACCCTCTTAAACTACACCTAATACACATATATATGTTCCAATTCAGTTCTCTATTACCAAAAACAAGATTGAGCTAGGGTTAGGGTGTTCTTACCATACCCATATGCTCAATAGCTTGAGCCCACAAGTTCCGGAATCTAACTTGAACCTAGAACACAAAAATTGGACAAGATTCACTATAGGTTTTCAAGTTTACCAAAGAAAGAGGGATAGAGATTCTGAACTCAATAGAAGGCTTACCAGAGAAATTGTTTGGATAGAAAGGTAGAGCTCGACGCGCTGAGCGCGTGGCCGCGAACGGTGCGGCAATCGGAGCCCGGATGAGGAAGTTATGGTAGTTGGAAGGAATGGTGAGGGTTAGGTTTCTTCTCTTCTCCCCCTTGCTGTGTTTTTCGTTGCTGTGGTGAAATGGAGAAGATGAAGCTGCTGCTTCATTTATGTTAGGGGCCCGGTTGAACCCATGGTTCCGGTTTGGGCCCCGGTTCAACCGGTTCGGCCCTTCCGGTCTGATTTTGGGCCAAATTATCGAAATTGGTATCAAAATTTTCGTTTCGACGAGCTCTATCCTATTTTAATATTAGTTTTGTATTTTTAACTTTCCTAATTAAAATTCAATATATTAACTAATAATTTACCGATTTTAGCGGGGTTTACACTAAGCCTATCAAACACTACTGTTGCTTAATCCATCAATCCTCGTGGGATCGACCCTTACTCACGTAAGGTATTACTTGGTACGACCCGGTGCACTTGTCGGTTAGTTTGTGGGTTATAAATTCCGCACCAAGTTTTTGGCGCCGTTGCCGGGGATTGATTGTGATTGACAACTACTCATTGTTTGATTGCTTAGATTAGATAATTTTTCTTTTAATTAGTTTTATTTTAATATTATTAATTTCTATTTTCAAATTTTTTTTCTTTATTTTTTTTCTCTTACTTTTCATTTTGTTTCCCTTGTCCCTGAGTTTGGTTTCACTTCCTTTTAATTTTTTTTTTCTTTTCAAAACTTTACGTCGTTTCTTTTTTTTCCTTTCTATTTTTATTTTTATTTTTTTTATTTCATTTTGTTTCTGTTCATTATTAAATTTTTTTTATATTTTATTAGTTTTATTTTATTTCTGTTTTTAATTTCAAAAAAAAAAATTTAAGAAAAAAAATATATAAACAAATAAATAGCATTAATATTTTTCTTAATTTCTGAAATTAAGTTTGGTGTTTCCTAGTTAGTTTTATTTTAATTTTTCTTATTTTAATTTTTAGAATTCTGTTCTTTCTTCTTTGATTTCCTGTTTACCATATGGTGCATTTAATCCTTTTTGGTGTTTTGTGCTAAAGAAAAATAATGGAGAGAGATCATATGGGTTACTACTCACACCCGAGTAGTGATTCATATCATTATGAATGGGGAAACTACCCAAATTTTGGTTGGCAAGGTCAAAACCAAAGAAACTTCAGTGCTCCATGTTCCAACTATCAAGAGTCACCACCTCCCTATTCATATCAAGAACCACTATCTCCATATACATACCAAGAACCATTATTTTTCTACCCATATCAAGAGCCACCATCTACCTATTCTTACCAAGAACCATCCTCTTTTTACTCTTATCAAGAATCATCACCTCCTTCTTATTGTTATCAAGAACCATCACCTCCTCCTTATTCATCTCAAATACCATCATATCTTGAGCTTCTCATGAAAGAATTCTTACATGATATAAAGACGAGTGTCAAAAAATGTAGAGAAACATGTGTAGTCGATTATCAAGTCACAAGAAGAGGAGCAAGCAAATTCCTTTCCAAGAGATATAATACAAGATCCTATAGAGAAAGTGAGGAAATCAATCAAAGGAGTTCATACTCCAGTGAATTAGAGAACTTTTCTTCCTCACACATGGAAGAAGAGGAAAATACAAAAATAAAGGAGGAAGATGCACCAACAAAGGAGGAAGATGCACAAACAAAGGAGGTTGTAAGAGATGAAAATAATTATGGGAATCTACACCCCAATGAAGCAGAGAGTGACATAGAGGGTGAGTTTATTGAACCACCAATTCAAGAAGTTCTTGATGAAGGGTACACTCTAGCCATCACACAACACCCACATGTTGAAATCAAAGAAGTGAAGATAACCAAGGAAAGCACTGAAAAAGGGATTGTGACCAAGAAATAGAAGAAAATATCCATGAAGAAGAAAAGGTCAACAAAAAGCAATCCAACCTCTACCCCCAACAAGCAAGGTGAATCAAGCTAATCACAACAAAAAGAAAGCTTGTTAGGAGGACTTCATATCAGGGGGCACTAATCTTCACCTCTTCCCCCTTAAAGACATTTCTTTTAACCAACTGGAAGAAGAGGAAGAAACTTCAATAATCAAGTGTCAAGCTAGTGATGTTAAAGAAGCGCTTGTCGGGAGGCAGCCCGATAATTTCGTATCCTTAGTTAGTTTTCGTAGTAGTGATTTTCTTCCTTATTTGATTTTCACTAAGTTTTTACTGTTTCTCTGATCATGCAGCTATTTTATCATAGGAACCAAACACTTCAGAAAAAAATAAAAAAATAAAATAACAAAATAAAAAAGAGGGAGAGCACCCGACGCGCAAGCGTCGATGACGCGTACGCGTCAGATGGGTGTGCGTGAAAAATAAAAATGAACAGAGGGTTGTGCATGCGCGCGGTTGGCTTCGCGCGAATCGCACAAAATCCAGGGCACGCGGACGCGTGCCTGACGCTTACGCGTCATTAAGTAAATTTCGCGACCCACGCATACGCGTGCCGTACGCGTACGCGTCGCCTGCGCCGCACAACTACGCTAGTTCGCTGCCTAGTTTTAACTTTCTTTCTCCCTCTCCCAATCCTAATTCTCTCTTGTTCTTTTATCCTTTTCTTTTGCTTTCATCGTAATATTTATCTCTTTCTATTTTCAGTTCTTCCTTGCTTTAGGACAAGCAAATCTTTAAGTTTGGTGTTGACGCTTCGCTCACGGGTTTTCTGTTTATTTCTATGGCACCAAAAGGGAGGCGAATCATCTTTACTGAGGAGCACAACCTGAAGAATAAAACGACCGCTAGGATAACTAAGGTGGTTGAGTTCTTTTCATTTTTTATTCCTCCCCTCTTTTTCTATATTATGTTCCGGTTTTCTGCTATTTTGCTTTGTTTGTTGCATGATCCTTTATTAGTTAGAATCCTAGGTCTAGTTTAGTTTTCTCTTAATTGCCTTAAAAGATGTCTCACGTATTACTCACTGAGCTTGAATTCAAATAAAAAATACAGAAGTGATATATTGCATGAGAAATTGAGTTAATTTTAAGAGTAGTCTTATTTACTTAGATGTGGTGGCAATACTTTTTGTTTTCTAAATGAATGCTTGAACAGTGCATATTTTTTATAGTGAAGTTTATGAATGTTAAAATTGTTGGCTCTTGAAAGAATGATGAAAAAAGAGAAATATTATTGATAATCTGAAAAATCATAAAATTGATTTTTGAAGCAAGAAAAAGCAGTGAAAAATACGAAGCTTGCGAAAAAAAATATATAAAAATAATATATAAAATAAAGAAAAAGAAAGAAAAAAAGAAAAAAAGCAAGCAGAAAAAGCCAATAACCCTTTAAACTAAAAGGCAAAGGGTAAAAAGGATCCAAGGCTTTGAGCATTAATGGATAGGAGAGCCCAAAGGAATAAAATCCTGGCCTAAGCGGCTAAATCAAGCCGTCCTTAACCATGTGCTTGTGGCGTGAAGATGTCAAGTAAAAAGCTTGAGACTGAGCGGTTAAATTCGTAGTCCAAAGCAAAACGAGTGTGCTTAAGAACTCTGGGCACCTCTAACTGGGGACTCTAGCAAAGCTGAGTCACAATCTGAAAAGGTTCACCCAGTTATGTGTCTGTGGCATTTATGTATCCGGTGGTAATACTGAAAAATAAAATGCTTAGGGTCACGGTCAAGACTCATAAAGTAGCTGTGTTCAAGAATCAACATACTGAACTAGGAGAATCAATAACACTATCTGAATTCTGAGTTCCTATGGATGCCAATCATTCTGAACTTCAAAGGATAAAGTGAGATGCCAAAACTATTCAGGATTGCAGTTGTAAACCCCACTATAAGAAGAGACATGAGCTTAATCTAACTCTCATTCTCATGCAAATTCACATCATAAGCTTATATTAGTTCTGGTTGCTTGAGGTCAAGCAACAGTTCAAGTTTGGTGTTGTGATGCGTGAGCATCTTTCCTATCTTTTCCTAGTGAATTTGCATCTAAATTGTTGAGTTTAATAAAGAATTAATTATCTTTTAGCCAATATGGATGCTACTTTGAATCTTGTGCAATTCTGTTTATTTTAGGTAGCATTCAGCTGGATTTGATGGAGTTTCTGCAGAAGAAGAGATGAAGGCGAATGATGCTGTCAACCTTGACCTCTCTGCACTCAAACCTAAATAACTCGAGCTACAGAGGTCCAATGGACGTGATTCTAGTGGCGTTGGAAAGCTAACTTTCAGAACTTTCTAACAATATATAATAGTCCATACTTCTTCTTCGAACTTGCTGCCAAGGCTGCGCCTAACTTGAGATTTCTCAAGTTAGGTGCAAGACACAACAACAATACGCGAGATTGGTCCTGCCCACTTCAAGTTAGGCGCACTAAAGCCCAAGTTAGGCATACTAAAGCCTAATTTAGGTGCAGCTTTACTCAACTAAACTCCAATTCATGCTTCCAAGCCCAAGTTAGGCGTGGATCCTAGTGAAGCCAAGTGGTCCCCATTCATCAATTAAAGATTTGCTGATTGCTATAATTAATTCTAATTTAAATTCAAATTTTAAAAATAGGAAAATATATTATTTTAGTTTTAAAGATAGATTTTAAATTAATTAGGATTAGTATAAATAGGGGGATACCACCTCAACATTATTCGATTCCAGACTTTCAATTCTATACAAATTTACATTCCGTAATCATAGTTTTCTACTCTGAACCATGAGCAACTAATCCTCCATTGTTAAGGTTAGGAGCCCTGTCTATTTGTATGGATTGATTTTATTGCTTTTTCTATTTTAATTAATGTATGGATTTACAATTTAAGAATTATTTTCGCTCTTCATCTTAGGAATTTGGGTGGAACGGAAGTATGACCCTCTTTCTATTTGAGTTCTTGTAAAACTTGGAAAAGCTCTTTACTTGAACAACAGCTTGAAAACATATTCTCATAAATTTTAATTATCTGGATTTAACAGAATACGTGACATATAATCCTTTTATTTTTGGGTAATTAGAGTTTTTGTGGCATATAAACTGGAATTTGATCATGCAGCTTCTAATTGGAATTAACTGACCAAGGAATTGGCAGTTGATAAATTTTAGAGGAGACTAGAAAGGTCTAAGGAATTAGGGTCTAGTCACATATAGTTTTCCATAAATTAAATCCTACATAATTAAAATAGTTAGTAAGAAAAGTTAATCCGGAAAAATAGATAACTCTGAAACCTTAACTGCTTTCTCAATATTTTACACCTAACTTATTCACCTGCTTGTCTTCAAACATCTAAATTTATTAATTAATGCTCTTTGAATATTCAAACACTATTTTTTGTTTATCTAACTAAGCCTATCAAACACTACTGTTGCTTAATCCATCAATCCTCGTGGGATCGACCCTTACTCACGATATGTCAGGCGGAAAGGGGTTTCTCCTGTGGACGATTGCTCGGTTGTTCAGTACGACCAGAGAACTGAGGCGAGTTCGTCAGCCCATGCTCCCTTTTTATTATCAAGCCGCTTCTTGAGACCTATCAGGATGACCTTGTTTGCGGCCTCAACTTGGCCGTTTGTCTGGGGATGCTCTACAGATGAGAACTTTTGCTTTACGCCCAAACCGGCAAGGAACTCTACGAACTTCTTGTCAGTGAACTGCATCCCGTTATCAGAGATAACGACTTGTGGGATGCCGAATCGAGTTATCACCTGTCTCCACATAAACTTTCGACAATTGGATGAGGATATACTGGCTAGTGGTTCAGCCTCTATCCACTTGGTGTAGTAGTCAATAGCAACTATGAGGTACTTGACTTGCCCTGGACCAACCGGGAAGGGGCCCAAGAGGTCGACTCCCCACTGTGAGAAAGGTCGGGAAGACGTCAGCAGATTTAGCTCGGAAGCCGGCGCTTTATGAAAATTAGCGTTCTCCTGGCACTTGATGCATTTCCTTACGAATTCTTTGGAGTCCCTCATCATTGATGGCCAGTACTAACCGGCTCTGATGAGCTTTCTTGCTACGGCTTTGCCCCCGATGTGATGCCCGCAGCACCCCTCATGGACGTCTCTAAGCACATAGTCCGTTTGGTCGGGGTGTAGGCACTTCAACAAAGGTTGACTGAGTCCCTTTCAAAACAACTGCCCTTGTATGGTCACGTATTTGGCCGCCTCCCTTCTCAACGCTTTGGCCGCCTTCTCGTCGTCAGGGAGCTTGCCGCTTTCTAAGAAATCGGTTATCGGGTCCATCCAGGAGGGGTTTATCTTCATCAAGTGGAGGGTGACTGCTGGTTCCTTTACCAAGCTCTGGATCAGAGACCGGTTGCCCGCCCCCGGTTTTGTGCTCGCTAACTTGGACAGGAGGTTCGCCCGTATGTTCCTTTCTCTCGGAACGTGTTGGATCACGACCTCCTCGAATTGTTTGCTCAACTCTTTGACCTTCTCCAGATACTTCTGTAACAAGGAGTCTCTAGCCTGGTAGGTCCCGTTGACTTGTGAAGTGACGACCTGTGAATCGCTGCATACTTCTAGCCTGGTAACGCCAACTTCCCGCGCTAAAATTAAGCCGCCCAGAAGGGCCTCATACTCTGCTTGATTGTTTGATACCGGGAACTCGAACTTGATCGACTGTTCATATATGACTCCAGCGGGACCCTCCAAGATGATCCAGGCACCTCCGAACGTCTGGTTGGAGGCCCCATCTACATGGAGCCTCCACCGTATGCTCGTTGTCTCGGCGGGGTCCTCTGTTACTTCTACCAAGAAGTCGGCCATGGCCTGTGCCTTAATCACATGCCTGGGCTCATATTGCAAGTCATACTGGGACAGCTCAATGGTCCAAGTCATCATTCTTCCCGATAGGTCGGGTTTTTGGAGTATCTGGCGGATTCTTTGGTCTGTCCTCACGACTACCTGGTGACCTTGGAAGTATTGTCGTAATCTACAGGAAGAGGTTAGGAGTGCAAGTGCCAACTTTTCTAGTTTGATGTATCTCAATTCTGCTCCTTGCAGTGCTTTGCTCATGAAGTAAATTGGTTGCTGAACCTTTCCTTCCTCTCGCACCAAAACCGCTGCCATCGCTTCATCCGTTATGGCTAAGTAGAGGTAGAGCGGTTCTCCGACCTTGGGCTTCCCGAGAACGGATGGTGTTGCGAGGATCTCTTTGAAATGCTTGAATGCTTCCTCACACGCCGGGGTCCATTCAAACGTTATCCCCTTTTTCATAAGGTTGAAAAATGGTAGAGCCCTAACAGCCGACGCTTCGAGGAAACGGGATAGGGCGGTGAGCCTTCCTGATAACCTCTGAACATCCTTGACACAGCCCGGGCTCTTCATTTGGAGTATTGCTTGACACTTTTTAGGGTTGGCCTCCACCCCTCTTTGGGTTATCATAAACCCTAGGAACTTTCCTGCTTCCATGGCAAAGGCACACTTGAGTGGGTTGAGCCTCATGCCGTGTTGTCGGAGGGAAGCGAACACATTTTCCAGGTCGCTTATGAGGTCCTCAGGCCGGGTGGTCTTTGCAAGGATATCATCCACATACACCTCCACCGTTTTGCCTATGAGGTCACTAAATATCTTGTTCATTAACCTTTGGTACGTGGCCCCAGCGTTCTTTAGGCCGAACGGCATTACCTTGTAGCAATATGTCCCTCCCGGCGTTATGAACGCTGTTTTCTCTTCGTCAGGCCGGTGCATCGGTATCTGATTATAGCCAGAATAAGCATCCATAAAGCTGAGGTACCGATATCCTGCCGCTGCGTCGACTAGTGCATCAATGTTGGGTAGGGGGTGGCAGTCCTTGGGGTATGCTTTGTTGAGATCGGAGTAATCTACACACATCCTCCATTTTTCATTGTGCTTTTTCACTAGAACTACATTCGACAGCCATGTCGAGTAGTCGAGTTCTCGAATAAATCCCGCTTCGAGGAGGCTGGCCGTCTACCTGGCCACCTCCTCTGCTCTTTCTTGTGACATTTTCCTTCTTCTCTGAGCCACCGGTTTGGCTTCCGCCTTGACGGCCAAGTGGTGTGACATGAGTTGGGGGTCTATCCCTGGCTTGTCGGCTGGCGTCCAAGCAAACAGGTTACCGTTAGCCCTGATCATTTCCATTAGAGGTTCCTTCAGGTCGTGTGGGAGGTTTCTATTCACGAAGGTGAACTTCTCCTCTGTGTCACCGACTTTGAATTTCTCTAGGTTCCCTTCTGGCTCGGGTCTGGGTTTGTCTTCGATTCTAGCGTCTAGGTCGGCAAAGAATACTCCCGATGCTTCCTTGGACTTCTTCCTTAAGGAGAGACTGGCATTATCGCAAGCGACTGCCATTTCCAAATCTCGTTTTATGGATCCCACGGATCCGTCATCAGCGACGAACTTCATTACCAACATCTTTGTACTGATTACTGCCCCGAGATCATTGATGGTCTTCCTTCCTAGGATGACGTTGTAGGCTGTGGAGTCTCGCAGAACCACGAACTCAGCCATTACCGATCTTCGCCCCCGTCCCAGTCCTACTGATATCGGAAGGGAGATTATCCCATCTGGCTTGATGAAGTGGTCACCTAATCCTACAACACCGTGCTGGTGGGTCTTTAAATCGGCATCCCGCAGACCCAAGGCATCGAACACATTGCGGAACATGATATTCGAGTCAGCCCCGGTGTCTACGAGGATGCGCTTGACGAGGCTGGTTCCCACTCTGGCCGTGATGACTATGGGGGGCTTTCCGCGACCTCGTCAAACCACTGGTCGTCCGGACCGAATGAGATGGGTGGCATCTTCGACCTCTTGGGGCTTTGCGCGGAAGATGAGGAAACCGCCAGGACTTTGGCGTCTTTCTTGTGTGCCGACTTCGACCTTGGGGGCGCATCTCTTACTGTTACCACGTTCACTATGGTAAGGCCTTGTTCGTTGTCGTCCTGGTCATGACGTCGCTTTACCGCACGGGTCTTGTCCTCTCCCTCGCGGTCGCGATCTCATCTTCTCGACTCCCTGATGAGATGGGAGAATTCGGTCCTTTAGAGGCTCTTGTTTCCTTCGGTTTGGTCCTTTAGAGGTCGGGGCTTCGACAAAATTCTCTTCTCGGCTATCTGTTGATAAACCTCTATGATGGGGACGGAGAGGGGGGTATAATTGGTGAACTTTCCGACCCGGGAAAACGGTCTGGACGACTTGCCCGGACCGCCGTCTCTGGCGTGCTCCTTTTGTCTATCTCCGCCGCCGTGTTGCCTAGGTTGATTGTAGGAGGGTTGTCGCTTGTTGGCAACCACGACTTGACTGACTTCTTCATCATTGATATATTCCCTGGCTACGCTTCGGATCTCCTGCATTGTCCACACCGACTTCGTGGTGAGATGCTTTCTGAAGTCTTCATTCAGAAGTCCATTCGTCAGGCACAGACTAGCTACCGAATCGGTTAGCCCGTCGATCTCCAAGCATTCGTCGTTGAACCGGTCTAGATATTTTCTGGTCAGCTCGCCGGACCTCTGCGTTACCCCGAGCAGATTGATTGGGTGCTTTGCCTTTGCGATTCTGGTAGTAAATTGGGCTTGGAAAGTGCGGCTAATATCCGAGAATCTGGCCACCGAGCCCTGCGGGAGGCTATTAAACCACCGTATTGCAGGTCCCGCGAGAGTGACCGGGAAAGCGCGGCACCTTACCTCGTCTCCCACTCCTTCCAGGTTCATTCTGGCCTCGAAGGCCATAAGGTGTTCTTACGGGTCTTGTGTTCCGTCGTACCTCATGTTCGTCGGCTTGTCAAAGTGCTTTGGCAGCCGGACCTCGAGGATGGAACGATGAAACGGGGTTGCGGCCATTATCACGGGTCTCTGCGCTCTCCTTGGTCTTCCCTCGCCGTCTTCCCGTCGCCCGTCTTCCCGTTCTCGTTCTGTGGCGCGTCTCCTTTCACGCCTGGTGTATATGATGGGGTCGCGGCGTCTTCTTGGGCGTCCTTCCTCCCGGGCGCTCTCGGGTTCAGATCGTGGGCTCGGCGTCCGCCGGGAGTGACTTCTCGAAGGAGACCGGGAGTAGCTTGATTCGGGAGTTCGTTGACGATGTTCCTGATTTGCCAGCTGGCGCTCCAGATTTTGCATCCTGTGACGCAGTTCCTGAATTATCCTGGCGCTGTTGTTGCCTGTTCCCCCAAAGGGGCGTCTTTCTTGAGATTGGGAGGACGGCTCGGTTCGTCGTGGAGGGGACCTCGTGCGCTCCCGGGAGGAAGCCACAGAGGCTTCTCCTCTGTGCTCGGCCCCGTGGCCTGGTTCTCCAGGGCCCAATACAACGTCCATTCAGGCTTCCCCACAGACGGCGCCAATGTTCAGTAGCTCGGATACCGGACGGGTCGGAGTGAAGCTTCAGTTGGTGAGACGGGGGTTGCCTGGTTCCGAGTTACTGGACTGGAGGTAGAGTAGCCGACGTTCCGAGCTCTTCGTGCGGAGAAGGGGGGTATCACCTGCAAAGACACTCCGACGCTCTAGTCAGTCAGGTGTGCAGGCGAAAAAGGTGTAAAGTGATGTGTGTCATACCTTGGGGGAGGGGTAGGACCCTCCCCATATATACTGTGTCAGAAGTGGGTCCCACAAGAGCAGACCTTCCTCGAAGTAGCTTCCTCATACAGCTGTAGTGGAGAGCTATCAAGGACGCGTGTCCGGGTCGGTGGTTGGGTTGCTCGGACCCGACCGTTCGGGTCGGGTGGTCTATGGGTCGGGTCAGCCCGCAAGCTATTATTTTCATAGTTAATTATAGCAAGTTCTTGACCTCAATAAAGGAGAAGGGGTTCTAATAGGAGTAAAATAAAAAAACAGCAACAAAATATACATTGACACACATTTTATATTTATTTTTTATTTTCACCTACCATATCATACACAATATTAGTGATTAGGTTATGTAAAATTAACATTCAATATTGGAAAGTATTTGTTATCATTGTTATTTTAATATTCATTCTCTTATGTAAAAAAAATGTATTTTTTGAGTTATTTATTTAAACGCTACAAAATAACTAAAAATTCAAACACAAAATAACTTATTTATAAGTTGTTATTAATAAAAGTCCTTATACTTTAAACTCTTTTTCCAAAAGAACTTATTTAAACTCTTTAACTGGACCTTAGTCTATGAAGTTCAACAGTAAAAGGTTTGAGCAGTACTAATATATACCATTCTAAATCTAAATTTCAGTATCATCTATTGATGTTCGTAAAAAGATTACGTAATATTATTATAACAAGTAATATAATTAATATATTAAAATAATTTTATCCTTATTATTCCATTTCACAATAATTGTTTATTTTTTTAATCTAGTATTTACTTATTATTTTAAAATATATCTATACAGACCATTAGTATCTAAGATGGCATTCTTGGTTATTGGTAAAACATAACATTTATAATTAATTGTGTGAATTTTTTAATAGTGAACTTATCATAGACCCTTTTATTTTGTTTCTCCAAATGTAGAATTCATTTATTGAACATTAATTTTGAAATACAATAGAGAATCACTAAGGACCAACAACAATATATAATAATGAAATTCCCAAACAAAACTAGTGAAAAATAAATAAATAAAGAGAATATTCTTTTAAAAAACTAAAAATAAGAATACCCTAGCTTGATTCATGATTTATTAATTTACAATAGTTTAATTTAAAGTGATTGATAGTTACAATGGAAGTGTCATTGACTCATTGTATAGAAAAGGTGGCACATCATTTCAATAATTCTTTCAAAAATTAATCTTACACTTCTGGTAGTTACAAATAGTGCAGCTCCTCAAATCCGTATATAATTGTAGGAAAAGTAATAATTGCATGAGCAACTCACAAATAATCAACGGTTTAATATATTTGAGTTTGATACCCACCCCAAAATGGATAAGGAGTTTGAAATTAAATAATGATTTGATTGGTAAATAAAATAACGACTTATAAGAAAGCTAATAAAAAATAAAAGAAAAGTGTTGTAGCCTGTAGGCATGGCTGGCATGTGCACCGCAACATTAAGGCTTTGGTTAATTATACTTAATTAAATAGAAAAAATTTTAAGTGTATCGAAATTACTGGTGTTCGTTGTCATTGTTTTAATCGTTAATTTAAATTATAAAAAATATATATAATATATATTAATTAAAATCAACGATTAAAATAATTAAAATACCGGTATTTTCAGTACACTTAAAATTTTTCCAATTAAATATATTGGATAAGATAAAGTTGCATACCAATCCATAGGATTGAATATGATAATTTCAATTCGATTCACATTCAACTCATCAGATTAAATTTATAGATATTATTCGATTTATATTTACCCTTAAATTTAGAAAGTTGTTAAATGCAAACTTTAAATTAGAAGTAATAATAAGGTTAGACTGGTTAGTCATACTAATTTCTTTATGAGTGTTGAATACAATCCATCTTTATCTTTATAATTAAGGATACCTAACATTTAAGTAAATTCCTAAATTTCAATCCAATCATAATATAGTAGAGCATTAGTGAGTTATAGTAGTTATTGTATATTCTATTATATAAAAATCGAATTTTTATATTTAATGATGGAGTTGACGTGACATGCTTTTGAGAGTGTTTCTTGATTTATTTCTTTTAACTCATTAAATACAAGTTTTTACGATAAATTAACTATATCAACTAATTGATTTGATTAGATATATAATTTATTATAATTTATATCAATTTGATTTGGTAATATTTCTTAAATTATTTATTTTAATATTCTGTTAGTATTTATTTATTTTTTTTTTTAATTTATTAAACTAAATTTATTGTGTGTACTAATTAATTAATTTAATTAATTTATTAGTCATTAAAATAATAAATTTATGAATAAAATAGGCAATAGAGATATTTTCAACTAATAATTAAATCAAATCAAATCATATATATTGAATTAAATTTAAATTATGTGAATTAATGACTAAATTAAAATAAGATAATTTCTTACTTATTCAAGTTGAGTGTAATAAATACAAATTATTTTTGTTAGATAATGATAATTTTGTCTAGTCTACTATATATAGATGGCCACACAAAATTATAAGAATCGTGATTTTTATCGCTCTTGCTATTTCAAGTTTTCAACTCTTCTTTTCTTCTTTTTTTTCTTTATGTATAATTTCTTTTATATATAAATGTCCCAAAATGAGAAAGTACGGATGAGTATTTTATTGATTGTTTGTTTGATGAATATATCTCAATTTAGACATTCTACTACTGTGAATAAAAGTTGACCTGTAGCAATTCAAAGTGGCCAATGTATTTTTTTATAGTATTAGATAGAAGAATATTTGTTAAAATGAATATATCCATTGTAATGATTTTTTTTTTCAATTGTTATATTTTTATGTCAGTTGTGTAAATTTTTTGAAGGCACAAGATAATAAAATAGGTTGACTTTAATATCATTAGAAGCTAAATTTAATGGTTCAAATAAGCACCACTAATTATATTAAAAAAATAAATTTGTAATAATAATGTGATTTACATATTAATTTTTTCGTGTAAATTCATTTCAATATGTAGAAATTAGACTCAATTACGCTAAAATTTTAAAGGTAATATAGAATTTGACGACAAAATTAACATTCATTAAGAAAATAAATTTATTTATGGCTATTTTCTAACTATAAATAATAACAAGACTTATGAAAAAAATATTAATGTCATCATTTTTATTAATTAAATCATAATATTAGGTAGTTGATAGTTTCATAAGCGAAAATTATTAAGTAATTACGTAAAAATTAGCAACGAACAAGCAATAAGAATTCAAAAAAAGTCTATTATATAATACCAATTTCATAATTAAAATATGTCACATATCATATTCTCATATATTCTATTTATTATCTATTCTATTATATAAAAATCAGGTTTCTGCGCTTAATGATGGAATTGACGTGACATATTTATGAGAGTGTTTAACAATTTGTTTCTTTTTACTCATTAAATATAATTTATTATGATAAATTAACTATATCAACTAATTAATTTGATTAGATATTTAAATAACACATAATTTATTATAATTTATATCAATTTAATTTGGTAGTATTTTTTAATTTATTTCTTTTAATATCCTATTAGTATTTTTTAATTTATTTTTTTAATTTATTAAATAAAATTAATTATACTAATTATCTGTATTAATTAATTAGATTAGATTAATTAATTAATTATTAAAATAATAAATCTATGAATAAAATAGGTTTTCGAGATATTTTTCACTAATAATTAAATCAAATCATATTTATTAAGCTAAATTTAAATCATGTGAATTAAGGACTAAATTAAAATAAGATAATTTTTTAATTATTCAAATTGAATGCAATAAATAAAATTAATTTTGTTAGATAATCATGGTCTTTTGGTCTTCTATATATAGATAACCACACAAAATTATAAAAATTATTATTTTTATCACTTTTACTATTTCAACTTTTTTTATGTATAAATGTACTCAAAATGAGAAGGTATGGATGAATGTTTCATTAATTATTTGTTTGATAAATATTATAGTCTGAAAATGTCTCAACTTAGGCATTCTACTGCTGTCGATGGAAGTTGAACCTCTAATAATTCAGGGTGACCATGATATTTTTTATAGTATTATATAGAAAAATATTTTTTAAAATGAATATATCCATTGTAATTAATTTTCTTTGTCAATCTGTTATCTTTTATCTAACAAACAATATCCATGTTGTATTATTTTCATCAGAAGTTATACATAATTGATTGATAATTTTATATATAAAAATACTTATGTAGTAACTAAATACCATATTGTTATCTCGCTAAAGTTGATTCATCTATGATTATGCGAATGTACAGCATTATCAGATGAAAATTGATTGGATTACATTTATTTCCAATGAGGTAGGTGATCTTTTAGGCCCAATCACGGTAAGAGTTGAGGAAGGTTTGAAAAATGCTAACAATACAAATATTTTTTTATTTTTAATACCCAATAATAAATATATAAATTAAAACTAATATTGTTTTATAAAAAATTATAAAATGTATAGCATACTCAAAACATGGAAAAGTCTAGGGGTCAGCAACTTTATCAAATTTTGGCCAGCATGTAACCAGCAAAGAAAAGTGAGCCATTAGATGAAATCTCACACCAATCTCACACCATTAAAATCATCATTGATGGCTACTTGATGGCTACAAATCACAAAAGTTGCTCGTCCCATAGCACTCCTCAATAATATCCAATCCGTATTAACTGTCATTGTTTATCAATTACGTTATGACAAATCTGGTTATTAAAAAAGATTAAAATTAACTTAAATATACACAATATTATTTCATGCTTTTCATTTTTATTTTTATTATCATAAAAAGTCATATATATTATAAGAGAAGCTTATCTTTTTACTAACGGTTCTTTCATTCAATGGTTTCTATAAAGAAAAAAGACAATAATATTGTGTTTGGCAAGAATATATGAGATTTTGAAATATTGAAGCATATGTTTAGTTCTTAACATATTCGTAGATAAAGTGTAGAGTAGATAAAAAGACAGCTAATAAAAGAATAAATGGTTAAAACTTCCTCAATACTAACAATCGTAGTGTATGATAGGTGTTCTATAACTTTTTTGGATTTGATTGTTTCTTTATTATTATATGTTGTTCTTTTTAATTTATGCTAAAAAAACTTATGATAATCATTTTATCGTAGTAGTGTAAAAGTTGTAGGTATTATATTTACTTTGTATGCTCTTAAATCTCATGTCTTTGATGGATATTTGTGACTGAGTAATTATTAAAAGAAATTGGTTTAATATAGGGATGTCAATGGGGTAGGGCGGGGGCGGGGGATGCCTCCCTGCTCCCCATCCCCGCCCTCAGATTTGCTCCCCATCCCCGACCCATTCCCCGCCGTGGGGGAATATTGCTCCCCATTCCCATTCTCCACGGGACCTTATTCCCCGCGGGGACCCCATTCCCCATCTACATAATAGTTCTAATTAATTATTAATTTCCATATGAATAGAGCTGTAAGTATCTATCTTATACAAAAACTGCAAGATTTTATACAAAAAGTCTAAATGATACGATGGTGACTTCTCTCGAAATAACGCAATAGGGGGACACAACGACGAGTCAAAGGACAAAGCAGTGGACAAGGTAAGAGACGTGGCAACAGAGAGGAGAATGGACACGACGGCAGAGTTATGAAAAAGAACGCCGCAAATAGAAATTACGACGCGGTAAGGGTGATGACACGGTGAGGTGTCACGATTCGGTGAGAAGGGTGACGAGGGGTGGCTGCAGAGAGGTTAGATGGAATATGGACAGCCTCAGGGATCTCTGAATTGAAGAATGGTTATGCAAATAAAGATTAGGAGTTTTGGGTTTCTATATATGTGTGTGTGAGAAATGACTAAAAAACATATATGAGAAATAAACTATTAAGGATAATTTAAGGAATTCATAAATTTCGGGGAATAGCGGGGACGGGGCGGGGATCCCCGCTCGGGTCCCCGCGTCTGCTTCGGGAAAATTTTGTCCCCCATCCTCATCCCGCGAGAAAAATTCCCCACAATCGGATCCCCATTCGGGGCAGTCCCCGCAGGGATCTCCGCGTCTCGGGAGATTTTGTCATCCCTAGTTTAATATCTATTTTATATTCTATTTAAATTATAATAGTGAGTAAATATTTTTTTTTCAAAATAAATAATGCGATTTTTCATAAAAACAGCGTTTAATTAATTGTAAAATTAGATTATACTACAAATGATGATTAATATTTTGGTATCAGATGTGCTATAAAACAAATTTTTAGGAATAGAATGTTGTATTATATAATTAAGTTATATATTTCTTATCTTCAATATATATTATTTAGATTGGTATATTTCTAAAAAGGGTTATTCAATTTTTTTTAAATTATTAAATTAAATTAGTTACAAACTAATTAATTAGGTTGATTAAATATCTAGATATCTTATAATTTAATATAATTTAATTTATATAGATACATAATTTTTATAGTTTTATTATTTATTATAATAAATTTTAGAGATAATTTTTACAAGTTATAATTTATTTTTTACCTACATATTCGATTTTTAAGAATAATTTTTTTAATTTTGTATTTATAAATAAATTGTTTTCTACTTTAATATATGATTTTATTTATAAATTTTTTTATTGTGCAATTCACTTTAACAAAAATAAATTAATTTATGAAATTTAAACTTGAGCGCTTTGCTATGGTTAAACTCAAACTTTAATTTATTTTGTCATATTATTATATAAATATTCAATTCTTTGATTAAACACTCATTTGATTACGAAATGATATTATATATGTTACTTTCATATGACAATTAAATTTCAGTTATTATACAAATATTATATTTTAGGTAATTGTATAATTATTTTGTTATTTTGAAAATTATTATATAATTTTAAGATCATTTAATTATGTTTATATTTTTAAAAATATTGTTATTATTGGAGAGTAACTAATATTTGTGATAGTCTAAAATTGAGACATAAAAATACAAAATATTAATATGCTAAATTTTTGAAGTATAAATCTTGAAGTAAATATATGTGATTATAATTAATGATCATAATTAAAAGTCTTTATTTTATTTCAATTTATTCAGGACATGTTTATTTTAAATTTTATTTCTTTATTAATTAGTATTTTTTTTGTATATTTAATTGTCATTAATTTATATAAATTAAAATGTATAACTTAAAAAAATAGAGACGTGTCTAAAAAATAAAATATATTTTTTTCGTTAGTAAAAAATTTTTGTTGCTTTAACTTTTTTTTTGGCATCATATCTTACATTTTTATTATAATTAAAATTTAGAGATAAATTATTAAATATAAATTAGTAAAAAAATATAATACTTAATGAATTATCATAATCACATTTAAAGATATTTAAGTTATTTTCATATAATAAAAGTGATATGCTTCAAAAAATATTTGTATATAATTTACTAACAAATATATGAGATATTTATCATAATTTTTATTTTTTATAATAAAAATATTTTTATATACACGTGGAATTACAAGTGAAATTATAGAATTTACATAGAATTTTTTAATTAGTGTATGTTTTTACAAGTGAAATATAAGTTATTGTTTTATGAAAAATGTGACTTATTTATATATTGTTTGGATTAGAAGAATTTGTAGGAAAATAAAATGTTGGAGAAGAAAATAGACGAAAAAAAATCATTTTTTCATTGTTTGGATCAATAAATAAACTGAATGGAAAACATAAAAGTGTATGTGGAGTTCATGTAAATTTTTTCTCTTCAAAGTTGCGAAGAAAACTGATATAAAAGTGCAAACATGGATAAAAATACAGAGTTACCATTTGAATTATAATTTATATATAATATATAAAAATATTAATATAATTTTACTCTATTATATATAATTTTTTCTATTATATTTTGAATTATGTTTTATATTTGATTGATTATAAACTTGAAGATTTTTAATTATATATTTTGGACAATATTTATTTTGCTTTGGATAATATTGGTTTTATTATTTTATTTCAATAAATTTAGTTTATAATTATGTTTATTACATATTTATAATTATAAAGACTTTAATGTGTGTGAATTTAAAAATTATAATTTTTTTTATGTTTTTAGAAATTATAAATTTATTGAAATTATATATATTGTTTAATATTTAATGGTTTATAAAAAAAAAGAGAACCCGCCAACTCGCCAACGTACCATTAGGCGGGGCGGGAGAGAAATTTAGGACCGCCTTACTAGGTGGGGCGGGACGGGGCGGGACGGGGCGGGCCAGCCCACCAGATGACGGACTTTCTCGTTTGTCACCCCTAATGGGATTGGACATAAATACCCGCCGCATAGAACCTGTTAAATATACGAGAATATAAAATTATTAATTTATCCTAATTTATATATACATAAATCCATTTATTAAATTTAGTAACCCTAATTTCTACCTCCAATTCAAATTCTTCATTTTTCTTCTAGACTCATTCTCAGCCTCAATTATCTCTCTCTCTAACTCACTTTCTCTGCCTCTCAAGTCTGTCAATACGTCGCTCAATATCGTCCCAAAAAATTATGTTATGTTATTATGTTGGAATATGTTTTTATGTTTTCTTCTTTTAAAATATTATCTTTTATAATGAATATGTTATAAATTGTGTTGAATTATATTGAATTGATTATTTTATGATTATTATATTATGTTTTTTTATGTTAATTTTTTTCAAAAGTTTTCAAAGAATATTCGTAGATACTCGAGGAGATCTGCATTCCCTAAGGGGTAATTAAACAGGAACTTGCAATGACAGAAAAGGAACGGGGCATTTTTTTTAAATAGGAGTGAGGGATGGGAATGGGGGCTTGTCACGCACTCCTAAGTATTCATTACCATATCTAACTAGTAACGGGATCCAATCTAAGCCAATTTAAGAGGGGACACGTGGACTTTATCTGTATTGGACATTTAAGTAATGAACGTAAGTCGGATTTGAGACCCTAACAATGGATTTTAGTTAATCTTGCTTGCATTGATATCTTAATAGGTCCAAATATATTTTGGATTAATATTTTGAGTCATTGTTATAGCAAATACTATACTATTTAATATTATAACACTTACTATATGTAAAAGTTGAAAATTTTTTAATATTATAACACTTAATATTTACAAGATATTTTTTAATTCAAGTTAAAGAAATTAATTATCTCTTTTTTAGTTTTAAATATTATTTTCTAATGTAATGAAAAAGTAAAAATAGCAATAATCACTCACATAATTAAAATAGATAATCTTAATATTAATATGACACTATATATATCAAGAATTATTATATATGATATATAATTTTTTTTCTTTTCTGTAATGACTATTTATATAATTTATTGAATAATTTTTTTTATCTTAATATTTAATAAATTTAACATACAAAATATTATTTAACATACAAAATAAGTAACTTAAGTCATTATCTAAGACAATAAATATAATAGTATAAATATTTATTTATTTATTAGTAGTGAAAAATATGTAAATAGTATAAATTGATATTTTTTAAGTATGAAAGCAATAATAAAGGTTATTAATTAAGTTAATTACATAATTAAAAAATTATGAAAAATTTCTTAAATAATAATAAAAAAATAAGATCACTCTTTTCACATATTACAAAATTTATGAAAAAACTTTTGAATAATAAATCAATCCTCAATAGATTATACATTAATTCTGTCAAAAAAATTAAATAATTAATATATTAGATATTATTATTTAAATACTAATATATATATATATATATTATCGATTACTAAATTTATAATTAATTTTTAATTCAATTTTTCGTAATTAAAATTTAAATGATTGAAATTATTAAATGCTGAATATTTTGTATCTAATCAATTTATTTTTTTATTGAAATTAAAAAAATGAGTTGTTAATTAAATTTAAATTTAAATTTAAATTTGAGTAAGAAAATAAAAAAATATTTTAAATTCTATCTCACTAACCAGAATTAATTTTAAGATAAGAAATTATTTTGTACATCATATATATTGTAAAATAGTATGGTCATTTGCTATTTTTTAATGGTAAATATTGTCAAATAAAATAGTGTAAGAAATTAGAAAAAAATATATTTACAAGTTTAGAAAATATTAATTTATTTTTCAATAGAATAAATTATATATTGAATAACAAAAGTTGTTATTGGTTTCTCTTCACACTAACTAATACTCAACGATGGTGTTTCGGTACACTATGTTACCAAGAAATATTAATCGATCTAATAACTTTTGTAATAACATAAGTTTATAAATTTGAAAATTTAGAAATCAATTCATAAAATGTGAAGTTTAACAAGTAACAAGGTTGATCATATTGTTTTGACTTCAAGAATGAATATGATACCAACAAATAAAATTGTCCCAAGTAAATTTCAACAAAGACAAAAGTTCATGAGTATTGCTATTAATGAAAAATTAATCTATTTTAAAGACAAATACAATTTTTTTTTCTACGGATTTCCTAACTCGACAAGTCGATGACTAATCCACCACATATTGATACTCTATTTATTAAGGGTGTAACACCCTACCACACTAATCTTTACGCTTAAATCGTAAAACAGAGGTGGTGTGATATTACGACCTCTAAAACAAAATGAGTACATATAATAGCAGAAGAATTATAATATGCTAGGAGCTTTGAAGAATAGAGGAAACAAAAATCGTGAAATAAAAGCGCAACGCTCAAGGAACGAGTTAACTTGCGTGCTAAGAAAACCATAACTATTAAACATAAGATAACAGATATAGGAATAGAGTGCCAAAGATACAAAATAACAAGCTCCTAACTCAGCCCGCGAAGTCAAGACTGGCCAGAGAATATTTACACATATATACATACATATCCAAAATCCAAAAGTTCATGTACACAATCCTGCCTCTCCATAAACCTCTAAAAGGATAAAAAAGAACAAGTTATGCAGAGAGAAAACTAAGTACATATATACATTACCGTACAGCAAAACTACCCAGTAACCACTCTGCTTCAAGAGTCCAGACGCCTAACGAGATGCCTCTCGACCTGCATCTGAAAAACAACAACATAGTATGGAATGAGAACCGGAGGTTCTCAGTATGGTAAAGGTGCCACACACATAATATATAAGGCCCTGGGAATGCCAGAGGCAATCCTAGAACGTCGACACTCAAATTATAGAGCTTAAAGTATTAAACAGAAGCCATAAAAGGTGGTTTTCTAAGAGTATCTAAACTTAACTTAACTTAATCTTAAGTCTAAGTCTCACACTGCCATTCCTCCATACCTCCATCTCCATCATGCATTTTACAGACAAATAAACAGATAAAGGCAAACACATGAAGGTTACAAATACTGCAAGTAATAAATACACATTTAGCATTGCAAGTACACTTAAGCACACCCAGTTAATGCACAACAAGTATTCAAATAGAATGCATATGATGCATGCCTGTCCTATGGCTGATGAGGCTCATCTGTCGGTTATCCAGCCAACCCGACAAGTTTGAATTGTACTTAGACTGTCCCCCGACGTGCATCCCCAAGAGTCTATGCATAGCTTTTTCTCAAATATTCAATATTGCTCAATGGGGGTTATATTCCCAGGAATTTATATAGTGCCCGGTCACACGTACGTCATAGGGTCAACAGAGTATCGAGTTTTCAACCTGGTACACGTGGTGGCAAGCCACGGTACTTTATCCAGAGAATCTCGTATCTCAGATCATTCAAATTCATAAGCCATATAAATAATTCAATTATAATTCATCAACATCAACATCATTTTCAATCGCATCTCGTTCATCATCATACATCAATCATATTCCATCCTTATCCTTCATTATCACACCTCCCATTCGATCCATCAATAGTTCCAATTCAAAATATAATTCATTATTTTCTAAATGAATCAAACTTAAAACATACTTATTTTCTTAATAACTCAAAATCAAACCATATTACCTTTGAATCTAAATATTTTTAAATAATCATCTAAACAAAATCTCTAATTTTTATAAAATTTCGGCAGCATCTCCTCTAAAACTCGGACGTTGCCACCCTTTTCGGACCCAAACCTGCATTCTTTTCATTTCAATATACCCTTCCTCATCATCATAACAATCACCACAATAAATTTACCTCGAATCAACAATTATACTCATAAAATATTCAAATCCATCAACCAAAATTCAACCAAGAATCATAGTTCACAAATCCTAGGCTTTTAACACAAAATAACCTTTCTCATTATCATAACAACATCCACAATAGTTATACCTCAAATCAATAATTCACCAAATCACCAATTAATCAACAAACACCAAACCAACCATGTTTATCAACAAGATACTAAGTATCAAATATACACATGCAATCCAACTTATCCTACGGTCATCTAGCCTAAATTTTTACAGAACATTATATATTAAATACAAGAAACCTAAACCATACATTGACCGATTTCCACGTAACGACCAAAGCAATTTATTTAAAACCAAGGCAGCCCCTCAAAATTTAACTAATCAGCTTCCTCCAAGTTTCAGTATTCACAATTTTAAGTTCCAATTATTTATTCTCAACCTAATACACATTTATAACACATATATACCCAATTTAATACTCAAAGCTCAAATTCAATGAAATTAAAATGGAATTATAGTTTTCTCACCTTACCCAAACTTCACATAAGTAAGAGTGAACATTTTTCTCAAACTAATTGGATCCTAAAACATCAGAAATTAAAGAAATTCAACTTTCCCATTCAAAATTCGAAAATTGGTGAAAATAAGAGGCTGAGATGAAATATCAAGTTACCTATGAAATTGTTCTGGTAGAAATGTAGAGCTCGATGCGATGAACGCGTGGCCGTAAATGGTGCGGCGATCGGAGCTCGGACGGAGAAGTTACGGGGATCGGAAACCACCGTAAGGGTTTCGGGAGCTTTTCTCGTTTCTCCTCTCCCTGGAAGCTGAAAGCTTCGTTGTCGTTGAAATGGGGAGAAGACAAAGCTTGGGTTCACTTAAAAGGGCTGGTCAGGTTGGACCGACAGCCTGGTTTGGGTCTGGTTCAACCGGTTCGGTTATTTCGGTTCAATTTTGGACTGTTTTCTTTAAAATTAGTGTCAAAATTCTCGTTTCGATGAACTATATCCTAATTTGATATAATTTTCATATTTCTAATCCTCCTTATTAAAAACTAATTTACTAACTAATTATCTACTAATTAATCGGGGTTTACAAAAGGTCTGTCGCTAACTAATGGATTGTTATACACACAAGACGAGATTCGAACTCCAAATACTTGCTTAAACGGACAAATAAGATGACCATTCAACCAATCCAAATTGATTAAAATAAATATTAATTATTTTTAATATTTTTAAGTTATAAAATATTTATAATAATTATTATAGATATTTTTTATTTAAATTTTAATAAAATTTTTTTATATAATTTTATGTATTATTCCGTGCAGGACACGGGAACATACACTAGTTTGTTTACAAAAATAAATATAAGATATTAAAAGGGATAAGTACTTTTTTCGTCTCCAACGTCTGGGGTCAAAATCAATTTCGTCCCCGACCTTTTTTTCTTATTAAAATCATCCTCAACGTTACAAAACATTATAAAATCATCCTTTTGTTCATAAACAATATTTTTTAGACAATTTTACCCTTTTACAAAAATAAAAAATATTAAAATTAATATTAAAAAACAAAAGAAACCTCTCCATCCCTGGCGTATCTCTCACTCTCTTTCGGTCTTTCTCTTCTCTCCGTTTCCGTCACCCCACCACCGCTGCCCCCACCTCCTTCTCCATCTTCTTCTCCCTCTCCAACACCACCTCTCTCTCTCTCTCTCTCTCTCTCTTCACCACCACCACGACCACCTCCACCACCATACCACTCACTACCCTTAACTCTAACACCAATCCTGCTAACTCTTCATCCATTAAAATCAACATCTGAATGGTTGAACAATATCACCCAATCGATTGAACAAAATTAACACCTCCGCACCAACATCAATTGAATGCTCAACACAATACCCGAACAGAGAAACAAAATTCCCACAAAATCAGCACCAAAAATAATTTTAAAACCGCAACCTAAACAAAAATGAAGAAATCCATAATTTAAAACAGAATTGTAAGGGGGTTTGTTCCTATAATTTAAATCCATATTAGCAAACTACAATCTATGCCATCAAATTTTACCGACTCATCAACCTGAAAAAGAGAAGAACGGGAAGCGAAAAGAAGAATTGGCGTGGGCGGCGCGATCGGAAAGCGAGGACATGGAAGCCACCGCGACGCAAGTGGTTAACTTAGCAGCTGCCGTGGCTTCAGAATAGATCTTGAGGATCTTGGATCTTAGTGACAGTGGAGCTGTTGGTGGCGCGGGAATAGTTGGGCCATCGTGAGAACAAGGCGGCGGTGGAGTTGTTGATGGCGTGGGAGTGGTTGGGCCATCTTGAGAACAAGGCCATCTTGTGACTAATCCACCACCACTCCTGGTGGCAGTCTTCCCTTGGAATCGAGATGGAGGACAAAGTGGCGAGGGCTTGCAGGGGCAAGTGGCGGCTTCGGAAAGAGGCAGGGAGAACTCAAACAGCGAACGGCGGAGGATCGGGAGCTGGACAGGAGCGGCGGTGCCTCCATGCAAGCTTGCGACGATTGGTGGCTGCGGGTTGGACGCAGGGGCGGTGGGGGTGCACCTCCCAGGCAGTCCAAACGACGGCATGAGGGGGTGGGGGGTTACGGCGAGGGGGTGAGGGGGTGAGGGAGTGGGGTGAGGGGGTGGGAGTTATAGTGAGGGGGTGAGGGGGTGAGGGAGTGGGGCGAGGGGTGGGGGTTACGGTAAGGGGATGAGAGAATGGGGTGAGGGGGTGGGGCTTTGAGGGGGTGGGGGCTTTGAGGGGGTGAGGGGTGGGGGCTTTGAGGGGGTGAGGGGTGGGGTGATACGGGAGTGTGGTAAGGGGGGTTAGGTTTTGTTTTAAATTTTTAATTATTTTTATTATTTAATAAGGGTAATTTGGTAAAAAAAATAAAATTGAAGTAGAAAAGAACGATCTTATAATGTTTTGTAACGTTGATGATGATTTTAATAAGAAAAAAAGGTTGGGGATGATTTTGATTTTGACCCCAAACATTGGGGACGAAAAAAGTACTTATCCCAATATTAAAACATAAATATAGAAATATAAATTTATATATGTTTAATAGATAAAATATAAATAAAAATATTATATTATAAGATATTAAATTAGTATATTTTGTATTTTTTTTATAAATTTTTTTTTGATAAGATACAGAACTACTGAATGAAAAACAACTTCTTTTTTATTTATTATTATTATTATTATTATTATTATTATTATTATTATTAAATTTTTATAATTATATTTTTTATTATTTTATTGTTTATTCTAAATTTTGTATGAAAGAAAAAATAAGGTAAATCAGATTTTTTATTATTTGTTCTATCTTATATTCGGTTTATCACTAAACAAAATACAAAAATATTATTTTTTGTATCTTTTTTCTTGTGTCATCTTTTCAGTATCTTGTCTTGTTCTATTTTCAAAATCAAACGCAATCTTAAAGTCTTTTAGATATTAATCATCATTTCTTTAATTTGTATATGCTGGTACAAAAAAAAATAGATTTTTTCGATTATCAGTGGTTTTGACCATAAAAATAGTGTTTCGACTACAAAAGTAGAGATAGACAAGTCAAAGTCGAAGAAAGATGGTACAAAGAGCGTCGGAGTCGAAAGGGTAGTTATTTCTTTTCTTTGATCATCAAGGCTTGCTGTTGGACCTTCAAGCTGAGTGGAGGACATGAGTACAAAATTTGAGGAACAAGTTGAAAAAAACGTAGGACTTTGACCAAAGAAGACATGAATGTCAAAATTTAAGGGTCAAGATTCTTTATGGTCAAATAAAGCAATGTTATGGCTGAGAAAAAGGAAGAAGACAGTGGACAAACATGCTCCATGACAAGTCTATTTTTGTGATCTATAAATAGTAAAAATTCAGACTTCAATCAAGAACATTAGATAATTACATAATTTCATCAAATTCCCAGTCTCCGCAACATAACAGATGAACATAGAGTACAAGTAGTGTATGTGAGTGTTAGAAGTCGATTTTTTACTTGTTTTCTTTCGTTTATTTGGTTCAGTTTCATTTAACTTTGAAT